>NW_026092738.1:0-5722 GCF_024586455.1 Bactrocera neohumeralis | reverse complement strand
ATTTCATAACGTGCGTATGCGGATCAACCAATGTGCCTCTTATTCTTCCGACCTCTCCACGGTCTTCAGACCTAAACCCCCCAAGAAAAATTTTTGGTATGAACCCCGGTAGGCGTGTAAAGTAAGCAAAATATTACCAGAAAATCTAAACAAAGGAATTTCCCAAAAAATGGCAAAATATGGGACTAAGTGTGAAAAAAAAATTAAAGTTCACTCTATGAAAAAAAAACAAAAAACTTTTTAAAAAACAAAAGGATTTTTTCCCCCCAAAATTTAATGTTTTTGTTAAAATCTTTTTTAGCGGCGAATTTCCCCCGCCTAATTATTAAAACTATTTAGTAATACAAAACACACAATTTTTTTTAATTTTATTGAGATTTTTTTTTTACTTTTTTAGGAATTTTAAAAGAATTATAGTATAGATGCACAGCAAAGAGACTTTAAACCCTTTTCGTGAAATTTTCCCAATAGGCAATTTTGTTTTGTAAAATACGGGCTTTTTCCAAAATTTAACCCTTTTCTTTTGGGGTTTTTTTGGGGGTAATGGGGGGGGAAAAGAAGAAGAATTTATTTTATCGAGAAAATAAAAAATTAAACAACTATAATATAGTTATGGTAAAAGCTTTTTCCCTAAACCCCTTAAAATTTTCCCCGTTTTTAAAAAATGGATGGAACGGCAAAAAAAAAAATAAAAACCCTGCCCCGGAATTGTTTTAAAAATTATTATTAAGATAAACGAATGCTAAAACCCCAAATCGCTTTTACCTTCAGATTTTGTGTGGAAAGAATGTAGAACGAATTCCCTTGAACAAGGAAAAAGAAAAAAAAAAAATTTAAAAGAAAAAGCTGTTATCTAAACCAAAACACGTTTCTACAATGCCATCTTCATCATCTGAGGAACTTTTAAAATTAAATTTATGGGCCCGAGAAACAGGACATTCAAGTTTTGAAGACAGAAAACCCCAACATCAAAATGTTTCCCGAAATTTTATGTTATTGAAGACGAGCTTAACTTTTGATAATGTTCTGATCGAATCAGATTTGCCCGAGTCGCCAAATTTTCCCACCATATTATCGTCCTGGCAGGGTGGTTTCCCAAGTAGTGGACCCTTTGAGGGAAATAAAGGTTATACCTTGGCATTAAGGATCCCCAATAATAAAATAAAATATTTTTTTATTTATCCTTCATAACAAAAATTTTTAAAAATTTTCTTGGATGTCCCAATTTCGGTTGTAACATGATAAAAAAATTACTCTTTACGGGGCAATTAAAACATCCCTTTTTAAATTTTTCCCTTTGATTTTTTTGGCTTCTTTAATGTTTTATGGGTTTCTTCAAACCTCTCTTTTCCTTTTGAAAAGCCGAGTTTTTAATAATATTCCCAACATAAAAAAACAACTGACCCTACTTTTAAATTTTAAAAATTATTTTTGGTTATTAGGGTTAATTCTGTGGGGAAAATTATTCCTCATCCTGGTTTTGGCCCCCGCCCTTTAATTTCCCGTAAACAACTCTCCGGGAAAGAAATTCGGGAATGACTTAAAGGAAACCCCTTCGCCCATCTTTTTTTTTTCCCTAAATATATCTCGTTCCTTAGCCAATCGTGGTTTTTTATATTTTTTTTAAATTCCAAAAAAACGCTGAATAAGCTCCCTTTTTCGTTCTTTAAATGACAAAACCCCGGGGAAAAGTCTTTAAACCCGGTCAGGCTGTAACTGCGACCTTCCCTTTGCTAATACCCAGCAACTTTTTTCAAAAAACCAGTCGCAGTTTGATCTTGTTGAAAAAACACTCGCATGTTAGAAATTTAATTTTAGTGCCTTTACGTGCCCCCCCAAATTTGATGATTTTAGACATGCGTTTTTTTCGTAAACAACGTCGATCGGGGAATTCTGGAAAGTTTGACGAAAATCCCCTGACAACAGTATCATAGCTCCCCCAAAAAATTTTTGGGTTTATCACGTAAATCTTTTAACGTCCTGTCCCAAAACCCCAAAGACATCGCATTTTGGGCGTTACTCGTCCCCGGTGGCGCGGGTTTCCCGATGGTCCCCGGGAAAAATTGTTTTTTCCCTGTTTTTTTTGCCGTCAGCATTGATTGCATCGCGAAGATGAATGTACTCTTCAGATCAAAGCTGCTGTTGGTTAAGACGGATATATGTCAATCTTTCAGTCTCAATTTTGACGTACATGTCCACTGCATACTGATGAAAGAGCCGTTGACACATCAAAATGTATTTCTTCATTCCGGATCATGAGTCTGTACCATAATAATTCATAGCACTGACTTTTTGTGTACCCAGCACCGGGAAGTACATATGAAAAAAAAATACATTTATATTTGAACCCTAAAAATAATTTTTTTTTGTATAATCAATTTCCTTTTTTGGATTAACCATTTGATATTAAAAAAGGGGTTTTCTTCTCCCTGCCAGAAAATTAATTTGGGGATTGGAAAAACATCATAAGCTCTTGCATTTCATATCCGTTTCAATTCATTGTTCCGGCGGTGAAATACAATATTTTGATTGCAAATTCTCCAAAAACCGGCAATAGCCCTTTCTATTGTCCCCGGGGGGTTTAAACCTCCCCATGCTCTCCAGCAGGTGTTTTTTCGGCCCCTTATTACCTTTATGGCTGTCTGATGGCATCCGATCCCGTGGCCTTTTAAAAATCTTCACTAATTCTTTTTCTCGTGAAGAAATTTTTTTTCGGTTGGTTTGGTAATGATTCGCTTGACGGGGGTTTTGATACAACGTGTTTAACTTCCCCATCTTGATTGCCCATAAAATAAATTTCAAAAATTTTTTGATCTGACTTGGGACTGGGAGCATTGCCCCCAAAAAAAGGGGATGAATTTTTCCTTTTATTTTGTAATTTTTAAAAACGGGTTTAAAATTTAAATTTTGATACAAATACAAATTAGCAAAAACAATTTGGGATACTACCTTGAAAATAGGCATGGCCCCTCTTGGGACTATTAGGTTTCCCAAAAGATTCTTTTTAAAAAATTATTATATTTTTGGATGTTTGCCAAGAAATGTTTGGGCTCCCCCATCCCATTTTAATAATTTAACCGGGGTTTGGTGGGGGAAACAATTTAGGCAATTTTTTTGCCGCCCCCAACACAACATAATTGAAGGGGTTTACTACTGTACTTTAATGCTTTTCAATGTTGAAAATGATTGACATTTCTCCAATCTCACGAAATTTTTCGGCACTATAATAAAAATTTCCCGGGTCCGGAAAGGAAAAAAATTTCCCCGTTCGAGGTTTACGGAAAAAACCCTCTGCGGAAAACCGTTTAAAAAATTTTTCCCCTGCTCCTCTGGGATCGATGTGCACGAACTCGTTCAAAACTCCCCCCATCCAATTGATAGTTATTTACTCTGAACGTAATTCTCCCCTCTGACCGGGCTTTATGTTTTCGGGATCTCGCTGGGGCATTAGTGCGGTTGGAGCGTAAAGTAGCTCTTGCCTTTTCGACTTGACGACCTTTTTGTCGGGTCGTTTTCTTTTTCCCCGGCATTGGAAACAGCGGGAAAAAAATCACTTTTTTGCGGGATTTCATTATTTCTCCCAAATTTAAAAGTTTCTTTTTTAACCCCTTAAGAATTTAAAAAAAGGTTTTTTAAAAGGGGGAAACCAAAAAAAAAAGGGGGTTTAAATTATTTTCCTATTTCAATGAAATTTCCCGGGTTCCATTTGCCTTTTTAATGGTGACAAAACCTGGCCCTTCCCGGAATTTAAATTGGGAAAAAAAATACTTTATAAATTTCCATTTCTTTTCCCTAAAAAGGGTTAAAATTAAGGGGGGCAAAAAAAGCCCAAAAAGGGGAAAAAAAACCTTAAAATTATAATGCTTTAACCCTAAATAAAAAAAATGGGAAATTTTACCAAAAGGGCATTGAGGGATATTTAGAATTTTCCCAAATGTTTTTTGTTGCCAATCTGGAAAAATTTTGGGGATTTCAACCCAAAAAATCGTTTTCTTAAAAAATTTTAGGGTTAAAAAGGGAAATGGGTTAACCAGGGCCCCCCTTCCTAAAAATTTTTTTATTTGAAAAAATAAATCGTTAAATTAAAAAAATTGGGGCCAAAAGGGGTTGCGAAGGGCCTTTAAACCCGGGGTTTTTAAAAATTTTGGGGAACATAAAAGGAAAAATTAATCCGGCCTTTTGAAAAACAATTAAAATTTTTTTAAAAAATTAAAATAATAAAGATTAAAACCCTTTTCCCAAATGTTTTTTGGGGAAAAATTGAAATTTTTTTGATTTAATAATAATTAAACCCTTTTTTTTTTTAAAAAATTAAAATTTAAAAAAAATTTAAAAAAATTTAAAATGGGAAAAAAATTTTTTGGTTATGTTTTATAAGTTTAAAAAAAAAATTTGAACCCCCAATTTGCCCCCTTTTTTCTAAAAAAAACCCAAATTTTTCAACGGCCTTTAAAAAAGTCTTTAAATTTTTTAAAACAAAACAATTTAACTTTGGTTTTTTTAATTTTTTTTGGGGACCCAAAAAAAATGGAAAGTTTGGATAATTGGTTTCTGTATTTTTCCCCTTAAATTTTCTTTTTAAAATGGTGTTAAATGGAAGGAGAAAAAGCTTTTTTTGCACCATATATGGCAAACTTGTAGTATTCTATATCTAGTAAGCAATGAGCGATGTGGAGTCTGCACAGGCAGAGATGCCCGTTATTATAATAAAGTATTTTTGAGAGTTGGTAACACTGTAAGGTTGGCACCATCAAACATGTCAACACATTAATTATGTTTATATGTTTTGAAATTGAAATTTAAATACACGATGTTATGAGCAAAGTTGATATTATGTTGTCGATTCAAAAGTCTTGTTTTAATGCGTTCTTCAATTCGAGTGGAACTGAGAGTACAAATACCGACAAATGTTTGACAGCAAGTATGTAAGTGGTCAACTTTTATATGGGAAAATGGAATTGTCGTTTTACTCTATCTTACTCGTAATTTTTCCTTATTTGCTCACCGGTTAGACCTACCCGGGACTACGACAAACATTTTAAAACCAAAGTCAGCTCAATCGGCCCAGCCGTTCTCGAGTTTTAATCAGACTAACGAACAACAATTCATTTTTATTTATAAAGTTAAGTTTTCTTGTTAAACAAAAGTGTGTGAATAATTTTTTCCCTCACATAAATGAAGTAATATGCAATTTTTGTTTGTTTTTTTAAAACAGAAAATTAATTTGTTAAATTATTGTTATTCTTTGAGATATGAATAAAGATTTCCTTAGAACAAAACTATGACCTAGTTTTTACTATTTAAAAGATACAACAGTTATTGTGGTAAACTCAGTGATGTGTGAATAATTATGTCCGCCAGTGTATATTAAATTTCGTGAATATGTCTTATCAATTTTGAAAGTTATCCATACAAGAACTTGATTCCGATCGTTCAGTTTGTATGGCAGCTATATGCTATAGTTAACTGATCTGATCAATTTCTTCGGAGATTACATTGTTTCCTTAGGAAATAATATATACCAAATTTCGTGAATATATGTATCTTGTCAAATGTGAAACTTTTCGATACAAGCATTTGATTCCGATCGTTCAGTTTGTATGGCAGCTATATGTTAAGTGGTCCGATATCGGCCGTTCCGACAAATGAGCAGCTTCTTCTGGTTCGTATATACATATACAGACAGACGGACAGACGGATATGGCTAAATCGACTCAGCTCG
>NW_026092737.1:0-13199 GCF_024586455.1 Bactrocera neohumeralis | reverse complement strand
CTTTACGGTTTGTTGGCTTGCTTTCACCATGTCTTCTACCCGAAGTGAAGTTTTCAAAAGTTGCCCGATTCGTTTTGGTCTTTCGAAAGACAAAGTCACGGGGGTGAGTGCAACGCTCCCAGGCTGCGTTTTCTCTCCACCCCCTCCACCCTTTTCTTCGATGCGCCGCAACCCGCTCCCGCACGCCGCAGATGCACACAACCGTTTCTACTCGATTTTTTCTCTCTACTAGGTGCTCCTTAACCATCAAAACAAGAAAAAAAAAAAGCACACACACACACACACACACACGCACCGTCTACTACATCGGTTGAGCACGCACCGTTTGCGTAGAGAGGAGTCAGTGAGACGCCATGCAGCGTTTAAGCGTCTTTGCATTTGCCGCCCCCTCGGTCTGGCAGAGAACAAGCTCACGCTCTCCATCCCACTTCTGTGCTTCAGTTACAGTCCTTGTCCTCCTTTTATCCTCTTTTTTTTTTGTTTTTGCTTACTGTCTTTGTGTACATGTGTCCGCGCACTGTCTCTTGCGCGTGCGTGCGTGTGCGAAAGGGAAGAAAAAAGATCCGGACAGAGTGTTCTACCTCTCATTTTTCATTCTTTCGTAAGGCTACTAGTGACACACCTCGCGTTTGTTTGTTTTCCACGAGTAGCTTGAGGGAAAGGTTACCGCTGTTAAAGGATGGAGCACGTAGAGGACTTTAGCTCCGAGGGCTCACAGGATGAGCAATACTACTCCAGCTACGAGGATCTTGCGGTCCACAGAGTAATGCTCGCAGACCGTCCCCGCATGGAGTTTTATCGCGACATTCTCACGGACCCCACCGTCGTTGGCGGCAAAGTGATTGTGGACATCGGGTCAGGCAGCGGCATCTTGTCTGCCTGGGCGGCCATGGGAGGTGCCTCGCACGTGATCTCCGTCGAGGCATCGACGATGGCGGATTGCCAGCCGCTCATCTTCAAAGAGAACGGTATCGCGCACAAAGTGACGGTGCTTCACACGACGGTTGAAGCGATGGTGGAGGCCGGCGCGGCCGCGTTTGTGGCTGCGCATAAGTCTGCTTTTACCGAGCGCGGTTTCTGTGGTTGTGTCCGAGTGGATGGGGTTCTACCTTGTGCACGAGGCGATGCTGCCGTCCGTCTTGCTTGCCAAAGAGTTTTTCACGGAGGTGAACGCGTTCTTGGGTGTTTCAACGTCGATTGAGCTTGTTCCTTCCTCGGCGCGCCTCGTTGCGGCGCCTATCACACTCGGCCCACTCTACAAACGGTGCTTTCAGTCTTTCTGGGGCAACATTGATGGAGTGAAGATGGAAACTCTGGGCCGCCTCGCGTTTGACTTCACAGTGAACGGAGCCTCCCCTCTCATTGAAGTCATCCCTGCGGAATGCCTGCTGGTGCAGAAGGACTCCGCTGCCGTGCTGTGGGAGCGCGAGCTCGGGTCGCTGCGGTGCGAAGAACTGGCAGAGTTGGAGGGGATGGCCCATTACAGGCTCTGTGCACCCGAAGGAGAGGCAGCAGACCCCCACAGCGACAAAGGAAAACGCATCGCAGTAGACGGCTTCACACTTTGGTTTGAGGTGGGGCACGGCTCTGCTGTTCTTAGCACTGCGCCGACAGCCGCTTCCACGCACTGGAAGCAAACGACGATCCTCCTCCCACAGCAACTGCGCGAGGAAGGAGTGCTGTCCCTTGAGGCCGTCGGGGACGAGACCCTGGACGTCCGGTTTTCCCTGCGCACCGCTAAACCGGGGAGCCGCCTCTACACCATTGAGTTTGAGCTCTGCTAGGTGGCAGGCAGTGTGAAAGGGTGAGAGGTGGTACTGGCCATGGGGTAACTCTCTCGCCGGTACACCATCCTGGGAACACACGAGTTCCCCCACTAATCCTTCATGCCAGCCTATCCCTGGCTTCTCACGCGTTGTTGCACCGACCTTCTTTCCTATCTTGGCTCTTGTTTGCGTCGAGTGCGCCGCGTGTCCTGTTCAGTTAAATTGCTGAGTCTCTCTTCCGTTAACAGAGTGAACCGCAAAGGAGGAAAAGTGAAAGGAAAACAAAACAAAACAAAAGCTGCGCGCATGCAGACACACAAAAGAGAAGAACGAGCCCTCATTGGCTATGACAATACGTACAACAGAGAAAACTCTTGGGCTCGCGGTGGCCTGGGAGCCCGTGCTATTTTGGACTTGGACCGCTGTCATTAAAACTTCACTTCTCTCTCGTTCTCGTCACTTCACGCTCGGTTACTGTTTTCGGGAAACTCGCAAACGACCAGCCGCGCATCTTTAGCCAGTCATTGGCAACGCAATAGGCGTCCGTCGCTGTCTTTGTGCTTTTTTTTGTGTGTGTGTGCGTGTGTGTGCCTCCTTCATTTTTATCTGTGTCCGCATCTGCGTGCTTTCTCCGATGTCCACCGGCGGCCTTTCGGATGCTTCGCTGAAGTACTTCGAAGGGAAGCACATTCAAGCGCTCTTAGACGAGGCTATGCGGGACGTGCTGCGGGAAATGCCGGACGACCCCTTGGCGTACCTTGAGGAAGCCCTCCGGCGGCCTACACCCCTCCGCCTCGTGATCTCTGGCTTCCCGGGCTGCGGCAAAGGAACGCAATGCCAGCGCCTTGCCGCCCATTACGGAAACGTTCGCCACATCACCGCTGATGATCTCCTCCAGCCGAAGCCCACCGACGGCTCGCCCGAGGGCGTTGCCGTGTCAGACGAAACGGTCGTTGGCACTGTCGTGGAGAGGATTCAAGCGGCCGAGGAGGAGGGTGTCGGTTGGGTTCTTGATGGGTTCCCGAGCACTCAGGCGCAGGCGATCCGGCTGCAGGCGGCCGGCGTGTCGCCTCAGCGGTTTCTTTTTCTGGACGTCCCCGAAACGGTTTGCGCAGCGCGCTGCCTTGATGCGCAGGTAGGCGAATCCCCCACCGCATTGAAGGGCCGAATGTCATACTTCACAGCAAGGAAAGACGAGCTGGTGGACTGCTACCGCCCATTCTACGTCCGCGTGGACGGAAACAGAAGCGCTGACGAAGTGTTCTCTGAGATTTGTGCTCAGTGCGACGCAATCGACATCGCGAAGTAACAAAAAAAAAAAAAAATAGAGAGAACACGATGCAGGCATTCGATTTATTTGAAAAGAATGCGATGAAGGGAAGAGAATCACTCCGACGCCTGACCTTCTTTTGTTTTGTTTACGTTGTTGTTCTCCTCTACGGCTCTGTCGAACATTCGGTTTTGTTGTTTGCTGCGTGTATGCGGTTGATTCATTTTTCATGTAAATACACGGATTCCCTTTTTCCCGCTTTGCGCACCGTTTGAAGCAACTACACACACACACATACAAGAAAAAAGAAACAGAAACAGGAAAAACTGTGTGTAATGAGGCGTACTCAACTGCCCTCGTCCTCTGCAGTGGGGTTCGAGTTGTGCACTCTGCGGGATCCCACCTCCTCGCTAATAAAAAAAAAAAAAAAGAAGATCTTTTTTGCCCCTGGGAAACTAAGCGAAACGATACGTTCTTTTCCTTTCCTCTAAACAGCGATAACAGCAGCAGACGAATGAGTTAGTTGAGTGACACCGCCGACGTCTTTTTTGTTGTTGTTGTTGTTCTCCTCTCTTTCACTGATCATCGTATCTGCTTTTTTTTCTCTTTTTCTTTTCTCAGCAGCAGTGTTCTAGTTAGGAAAGAACGCCCTTTTTGCACAACGGGTGAATCCTTTCACACCGAATCTTACACTGTAGCGCGTTACTCTCTTTCGACCCTCTTACTCTTAGTGAAGGCACCCTAGCGTCCTACCGTGTCCTGGCTGACATAACACGATTGAGAGAACGAGAGAGAGAGAGAGAGAACAACTTAAGATGCTCTCCCCGACCTGTGTGTCTGCCGTCACCGGCTCTTTCACCCGGTGAGGCAAAACATACCGTTCCACTACAACTCAGTGAAGAGCATTTTCCCCTCATTTACTCCAACAACCTACTTGCAAAACAGCGGAACAGCTGGGAGGATTACGAGGGCCGCCGCGAGTTTGACGAGGACCATCCTCCCCGTTGTTGGCACAAAACTGAATGAGCTGACTACCACGCATAAATGGTCTCATTGGGATCAATTTTTGAATCCGCAAATCACGCAGCACGGACGTGACCTGACAGCAACCCCAGAGTACGTTGGGCCCCGTAGTGGCCACAACGTCATCAAGATGGGATGGATGAAGATTGGCGGTAGCTGGAAGTACTCCCGCAGCTACAACGATGCTCGGCGCGGCTTCGCCAAGGGGCAATGGCAGGAGCGCAAAATGACACCGAGGTTCATGCTGGCGCCGCGTGTGTCTGCGGGCCGGGCCACGCAACCGCTATGAGGGCAAAGCTGTCTTTTCCCGCCTTCCGCTGATGAAAATCCTCTGGGCCGTTGACAGCGGACGCCTCAACCCGAACGAGGTGATCACGTTGTATCAGCTCCGCCAGGCGCGCATCATCGCCGATTGGGAGGTGGTGTGGCCCGGTTTTGTGCTGCTGGCCGGCGATGTGGAAAAGGTGCCGTACCCGCTCAACATTGAGCTCCAGAACGCCTCTGCGAAAACGATTAAACTCATCGAGGAAGCGGGAGGCTCCTTCACGTCCGTTTACATGACGCACGAAGGTCTCTACCAGGAGATGAACCCTGAGCAGTTTCCCACGTTCATGGAGCAGGAATTGCCCGAGCACAAAGGCTCCGAGAGCTTTGCCACCAACCCACGGAAGCGTGGGTGGCTGTCTCAGTGGTACGAGGACGAGAGCAAATACGCGCACCCGGACGCCGGCCGCCGTTCTTCGCATTATGTGCGGCCATCAACGCAACGCGACTTCCCCGCGACGGTGGAGGAGTACGAGATGGTGAAGCATCATCAAAAGTGGCATCTTAACCAACCCGGCACTGGCACTGTTTTGCCTTGGCATTCGTACAATACAACAGACTCGCGAAGCGTAGCGCTGGCCGTCTCTAGTGTGGACTTGAAGTTGTGTTTCCACGCTTTTGCTTTCTTTGTTTTCTTTGACTGGTTGTGTACTGCCTTCCCCCATCTACGCTTGTTGATGTGCGCGCCACGAAACGAAAGGGGAAGGGGTGTGTGGGTGTGTGCTTGCAACAGTGCGAGACAGCTGCCTCAAACTGCTCTCGCTTTTTTTTTTTCCTGTTGTTGTTGTTTTGCTCCTTGACAGAGAGTACGTATGAGTGTGTATTGAAATCTTACACAAAAAAGAAAACGCCGCTTTGAATCTGCCGGCTGACCTTGCCAACGCGGTTGCTATTGCTGCGTCGGCATTCCGCATCTCTCTTAATCTCGTCCGTTCACAGACACACAAGTAACTATCTACACACATGGACTCAATGCTCATTAAGGAGAGCATTGCATCACCGTTTTGATGAAAGGGAGACGCAGTGCAGAGTGAAGTGCGAAGAACGTCAAATGCGCTTCGCCATGACGAGAAGGGACAGAAGTTGCTGCTTCGGTAGTCCATAGTTTATTGTTGCGAACGCTACCGAGCTCATTCCCTCTTTTTCTACCTTCCGTTTGCCTGCTCTTCTTTTTTTTTGTTTATCTCTCTTTTTTCCTGTTCTTTTTCTTCTTTTTCATGCATGTCTCAAGGTAGTCTGACGTCTTTCATGACAACTCGTGTAGAGCTGCGGAAGGTGAGATGTCGGCCCGAACCCGACAAACTTTGCGGCGCCCATCACTTTGAATGTTGTGCTGGAGGTCTTTGAGAGAGTCCCGGAGGCCCCCACCCATCGACGTCGCGTTCGTTTGGTCGCCGGTATGGGACTACTCGGTAGACCAGGAACTAGACGAACTCGAAGTTGGGCCTTTCACTTCCCTTGGTGTGCACGAGTTCACGTTGGAGACGGACCCTCCTGATTTTCGAAAGATCCCCGACCCGACTGGACCCACAGCTCTGCTCGTAGCGCTCTCCTACCAGGGCAGGCAATTTCTCCACATTGGCTACAACGTGATTGTACGCTGTGACGGTGACTTGCCTGACGTGTTTACCTCCGCAGAGCCCCTCACCCGAACGCTGGAACGCTGCTTCCCTCGACAGACCGTGATTACGTGGGACAAAGAAGCAACGCCTCCACCGTCGCCCGCATCCACAGAGGCGGAGGCGGAGGATAGCAAGAGCGACAGCGGCAGACTGTCAGTGCACAGCGCCTTGAGTGCGAGGGATCGTGAAACCACTGACACCGCCGGAGCTCCGGAAAGCGTCGGTGGCGATGGTGCGTCGCCCGCTATGAAAAAATCAAAAACAGAAGAACACTCGAGATTGCGACGGACAAGAGCTGAGTTAGGCGCTCGTCGATTTGCTGCCTTTTTCATCGGCATTTTAGCGGGCTCCGCGAAGGAAGAGGTCTGTAGCTCCTCACTTGCTTGCTGAACTGTGTCCTAACTCTTGAATACGACACCGCGGACTCGCTTTTTTTGTGTTAGTGGTTACGGCGTGTGCATACTCTGGCTTTCTTCTCTTCTGTCCTCTGAATGAATTGTGTGCTACCCATAGATCCTCATGGCCCGTCGTGTTGATGTCCCAGGTAGCCGTAGTTGGCAGTCACACGGAGCAGTGAATGCGTCTCTTGATTCACATCCTCCGCTCCCCCTACGATGCGACTGTGGAGCAAGTTCACTAAAAAAAAAAGTGGTAACAAAAAATACATCAAGCGAAACAACAACAACACAAAAACCCACAAAACAGTTTGCTATTTTGCGTGGGAGGCATTGTTCTTTCGAACTTGTCAATCACGTTGCTCTTTCTTGAGCGGTCCTGTTTTGGAGAAGAACGATGCCTTTGTTGCTGTCCCGTTAAAAAAAAAAAGACTGTTGCCTCTTCAGTCCAGCCATGCTTTGCACCGTTGTATCCTTTTTGTTTTTTTTGTTTTGTTGTTGTTTGTTTCGCTGACAAGGAAGCGCATCTGTGGAACGATGTTAAGATTCGCACGCGGAGCGTGTTGTGGTGCAGCTCTCGGTGCCGCGCAGGCGCCCGGGGGAGCGTCCTGGCGCTGTTTGTTTTGCACGTCACGGACGGACTTTAGCAGCACCGCGATGGCAAACAGTGAGGGCAGCGCGCGTGCTGTGCCACCGCCACTTCCTTCTGCTGAATTGAAAGACCTTGTGGTGGTTTCCGAGTCTCCACTGGCGAGGGTGTGTGTCATGGAGCTCAACTCGCCAAAAGCCAACGTTCTCACGGCGGATCTGATGACCCGCCTACTCGCAGCCGTGAAAGACGTGTGCGACCCTGACTCGGAGCAGCGTGCTCACGGCATCATCCTAACGTCAAAGATCCCTGGCATTTTCAGCGGTGGGCTGGACATCAAAGAAATGCTGCGTTATTCCTCACAGGAGCAGTTTCTTTACAACTGGAATCTTTTCCAGAGCCTCTTCGTCACGCTGCATTCCCTTCCCGTTCCGCTGGCCGTTGCTATCAATGGCCACGCGGCGGCAGGCGGTACGGTGGTCGCGCTCGGCGCGGATTACCAGTGATGGCCCGCACACGCCAAGATGGAAAGGCCACCAGCATAGGCCTCGCGGCTGCGCGGTATGGACTTTGCGTCCCCCCCCTACGTTGCCGGCTCATTGGCCCATGTGGTGGGTTTTCGGCGCGCAGAAGACCTCCTTCTCAGCGCCAACACGCTCTCTGCCGATGAAGCTTGCGAAATTGGCTTAGTGGACGAAGTGGTTGATGGTCACGATGAGGCCATTGTACCTTGCCTTGAGTTCATGGAAAAGATTCTAGCGCTCCCGTCTCCGCTCCCATTTTGGGTTGTGAAGGATCAGGCGAGGAAGTCGCTTCTGGCACCGCTTTGCACTCAAGCCTTGCGAACAGTGGACACCGTTGCCTTTTTCGAGATGCTGCAAAACCCCATCGTTCGTAAGAACCTCCAGTTGCACATCACGCGGCTCTCGGAGCGCAAAACATAAGTCGACGCCGTCCGGAATGCGCACCTGGTTTGTGGTAGGCGGTGGCGCAGGATGTGTTTGCGCACCCGTCCCTCTTTACTGTTCTCTCCTTCTCTGTATGTGACTTCCCCTATACTCCAGTAATAAGCGCTTCCCATTTTCAAGTCCACAACTGGCTTGGAATTGTCGCGCGTTGTCAGTTTGGTTTGTGCTCGTTTGGCATGTTCTACCCGCACTCTTCCAGTCGAAGCTATCGGAGGACCATAAGGCTTTTTACAGCCCTTAGGGGGGCCGTTACATTTTCAAGGACTACTGCTGCTGTTGCCGCTTTTGTGTGATTGGGGTGTGTGTCGCCTCTGCGTGCTTGTTGTCGCGGGGGTTCACGGCATCCACTTGCAGAACACCATCTTCTCTCTCCTCTTCTCCTCCTTCCCTTCACCCACGACCCAGGATAGTAGAATCGCACTTATTTTCTTTTGCTTTTAACAGCTCCTTTGTGCTCTTGATACTTTCTTCGACATCGACGAGTTCTCAGCAGACAAGGAACTCTCGTTTGCTTTCCACTTAGCTGATTTTGTTGGGGTGTCACTCTTGCCCGGTGCCTACCGTGGTTCAAAGGTGAGCGGCAAAAACAAAAATAAAAGACGCACAAAGCGCCATTTGCTCCTTGCACTCAAGCCGCTCACCCTGTATTGTTTTTTTTTCTTTCTTTTGCTTGCGACGTTGTGTGACACTGCCTCATTTTTGTTCAGTGGTGTCTTTCCCGTCGTCCGATAGTGATTCTTTTTTTTTTTTTGCCTATTTCTTTGTGTGTGTGTGTGTGTACGTCTTTTACTGGACGAACGCGGCGTGACCTTTTTTTTTTCTTTGTTTGCTTTTTCTGCCTTTTGCATTGTTGCTGGTTTCGTTGTCAAGCGCACGGATAACTTCCTTAATAGCACGGCTAAACGCCTTTAGCCAGTGCCTACCCGCCGAACCCCTCATACCACTCCTTTTTTTTTTGGCGCGAATTGTCCGGCAAAGCAGTAATCACGGTGCGTGACGACGGCACGAACGCAACGGATTCTTCCCTTCTCGCGGATACGTTGAACACAATTTTCTCTCTTGGACACTGTAGTGCCTTTTCAGCTATTATCGTTTTCTCACTTCTTTTGCTTTCCCCATACGTGGACGTCCGGGAAACGTGGCACTTTGCTATAACAACAACAACAACGGCAACAGCAAAGCAAAAGTTCAGAAACACCTGCTCTTGCGAACGCGGTGAAGAGGAGATTCCGGCCTTGCCACTTGTGACTCTCTGAGGACTCTCTCGTTCACGGACGTGCGTGCGCGTGTGCTAACTGAACCGAAATGCATACCGAGACTCCCGGCGTGCACCGTATTCTCTCATCTCTTCATCAGAACATTGAGATGAGCACCGCCACCGCCACGCAGGAGAGTGGCACGCGCAACGACTCTGACTACAGCTCTGACAGCTCGCTGAACGCGACCTTTGTTGGAGGCGGTGCTGGCGGGGGCGTCCAGCCTTTGCCAGATGGCAGCAGCAGCAGCAACGGCAGCGGCCGCGCGGGGGGAGTAGTCTGCGCCGGCCGCGCGGCAGTACCCAGAGTGGCGGGCTGGCCGCTGACACCGCTCCTTTTGGCGCACGCGATACGCTTCTCGGACAAATGTACCGCTTCACCGATGTGCACCGTAACGATCAGGCTGCTGGGGACGAGAGCATGGGCGTGGCGACCATGGACTCTGAGCGTGTGGACCTGCAACACTTGAAAGACCTCGTGAAGTATGAGTCTTCTGACCTCTTTACCCGAGCCTGGAGCCTACTGCCATTGTCTGAGAAGATCAAGGCGTACCCACCCTATTCAGTGCTACCTAATTGTCCCAACATCTTGGAGCAGCGGGTAGGTGACACCGAAGAAATGTCCAAGTTTATGTGTCAAACTGCCGCTGAGCTTGCGGAAAGGTATCCCATCATCACATCCGTTCACTGGCGCGCATTATTGGTGCAGAACGCCGTGCGTAACGAAGCACGGAGACTGGGACAGGGAAACGACACACAACCGCCACTGCCCGATTCCGTTCTTGACCCAATGTGGGAAACAGACTGTCCATTGGACGTTGAGTTAGACTGCGACGATGCGGCTCACTGTGGTCGAGAGGTCGACTCCATCGACTTCAGTGTGGCCATGGGAATGGCACAGATGGTCGAGTCACGCGTGTCACCGCACTCTCGCCGTTCTTCATCAACTTGTGAACCAGTGCCTGGGAAGCACCCGCACAGGCGTTCTCTCCAGCTGGGGAGTGCAGAGTATTAACACGCTTCTCCTTAAACAGATCGACGAAGTGGCTACCTCACTTTACGGCAGCACCCCTTTGAAGACCACCGAGCGTGCCGCCTCAGAGATCCCGGCAGCGGTGCTTGCGGAGCAGGAGAAGGACGTCTCGTGGCTTGGATTGGCCGTTGGGCTGGCCTTCAAAATAGCGTGTGGGTCATCAAATACGGAGCAGTTATTGAGTTTGCTGCGCTTTACGCAGAGGCACCCGCAGAGCGTCACGGAACTTAAGGCTCCTGGGACCGGCTCACTTTTAGAGATGGTGGAAGCCGCTCACCCGGACCGTTATCGTCTGTGTCTTCCTTCCCCAAGCAACGGAAGAGGACAGCAGGTGTGCCTGGATGGCGTCGCTGAAGGCAATTTCACTGCGGTGTCCGAGTATTGCATCACAGGAAATGAGTTAAACCTTCAGATGATCGCCATCACGGATACTGGGTTGTACCGCATTTTCGTTAAAGACACCCTTGTCCATCGAAGCAAGAGTCGCGGAGCTGTGTTCGGCAAACACGTCGGACCTCGTGCTTGACCCCTCTGGCCGAACGTTTTCTTGTGTGGTGTTGACGGAAGCGCAACGCAACGCAGGCGCTGCCAGCTCTCACCTCACTCCTTCATCGCCGGCTGCGTCAGTTTCTTTCAACGCCTACACACTGGAAAAGATTCACGAGATTCGTCTTGCAGAGATGCACCCTACAAGACGCCACTGGCAGCAGCAGCAGGGCGGTAAGCAAGTTACAGCCCCCACCACCGGAAGTAGCACCAGTGGTGAGAAGCCCATCCCGACGTTCGAACTGCACGCTGGCAACGGTGTGTTTGTACAGCCCCATTACGTCTGCTCTGCGTTTGGGAAGGAATCCGGCGGCCTGCATCGCCACGCAGCGGAGCCACGCCAAGGACGCCTTCCGTGGCGCGTCGGCTACAACGCCACGTGCCGGTGAAATACGCTACCTTCACCAGTCTAGGCCCCTGCACGATCTCTAACATCAGCGGAAGGACGGAGCAGGCGACACCGGTTGTTTTATCGCGGGGATGTGACTCCCTCAGCGTGCAGTTTTTTCTTCGCCCACTCCCTTCTATGAGCTCCACCGCCCTCGATGTCGTGACCGTGACCATGGCCAACGATCGCGTATGGCTTAGCGTGGAGGTGTTTTTGTACGCTCTCACAGGCACCGTGCGCCTGGTTTCTCCCACGGCAGTGACGCGGTTGCAGAGGTGGAGGAGTCCCTCTCCACACTATTTGTCGATGGTGGTGACGAGGAAAAGAAAGCGGAAACGTCCCGTGGACCTTGTGGAGCGCTACACTTTCTTCCACGAACGACGTTGCCACTTGGAGCATCTACCGGAACGGCGCCCTGTGCGACGCAAAACTCCGCAGTGGTCCGCTCCTTCGCCCAGGAGCTACACCTGTGTCCATTGACATGCTTCACGGATCATTCTCAGGACAGATAGCAGTATTGCAAATCTGGTCCCGTGCACAAAATGTAGCCGACATGCACGTGGCGGCAGTCGATGGCGTTAACGAGAAGACCTCGTCTTTGCTGGCAAACGTCCGCTTTGACGAGGGCATTGGCTGCTGTGTTCACAGCCCGGAAACCAACCTCACCTGGTGTGGTTCTGGCCTCCATTGGTCAACCTCCCCTTCACCGTTGCCTGTGCGATCCACCGTTCGTGGCGTTGGCGACACCACCGCCGCACTATCAAGGGAGGACAATGTGGATGGTCCCGGTCGACTGGCGTGGAGTCCACGAACGGGACCCCTTTCGCGTGGCTCACAACGGGTTTGAGTTCGTTGTCTTTAGTGAGGACGGCATGGGGACGTGGGTTGATGGGAGTGGGAGGATTGTGGAACAAAGCATGACACGAGTAGACCCGCACGTTGAAATCCCATCGTACTGCCCAACAAACCATAAACTGTACGTCTTGTCTATAAAAGACGGGCTGAATCTTCGTGGGTACGCACTGCCAGGCCCCTCTGCACAGAGTGTCAGCGAGCTTGCCTCTGCCCGCATCGGCCAGGATGCTGCGGGCGGTGTTGGTGCGAGTGGCGGAGGGCAAAGTCCCCACCCATTGCGGAAGTGTCAGAGTTTGTCTCGCGGAAGATGTGCATGCTTCTTTCAACCCGCGCAGATAGCGAAGCCACCTACACGAGCAGCGTCCGTTGCAGCGCTAACGCAGTGGGCCCGCTTGAAAGCGCGAGCTGCCACAATGCGCTCGTTCTCTCCATCAACGGCGCGCACGCCCTTTCCCTGCGCACGATGGCGCGTTTGCTGAGTCTTTCCGAGGACATTGTCTCGAAAATGCGGGAGTCCAAGACGCAGGGAACCCGTTTTGAGCTGTTGCTTCTCAGTCTTTGTGGTCGGCTGTTGGTGCAACAGGCTCGCCTCGTTAAACGGCAGTGCCCAGCTAAGACGGTCCCGCTCGTCGTGGACATCTACCGCTTCCTGCAACATGCAGCCACGGGCGCGCCGCACACCCTTTCATCGCCCCCTTTACCGTCTCTCGACAAGTCTGACGGCCCTGAGTCAACCCTGGAAGCCTTCCTGAGGCACTGCAGGTTTTTGCTCGCCTGCACAAGGTGATGCTAGCCGAGTGCGTTAGCCACGATTATCAACTGAAGCTCATCACTGAGGCTGGCGACTTGAAGGATGTGCGGCAGCTCTTGGTCGCCGAAAACCTACCACTGCTCATTTCTTCTGTCATTGCGAAGGACCTAAAGAAGCCGCTGATGACATTCCTCGGCCGACTCAAGCAGCAATGCCAGGTCGAGGCTGAACAAGTGTTCGCCAGCCGTCATCTTGACTTCACCGTAGCCGAGGCGTTGCTAATTGTGACGATGGGGATGCTTTCCCAGAAGGAGAAACCGCAGTGGCACCTCATCGCCATCGCACTTCTCGCCTCTCTCACGAAGAGTATCTTGCGCAGCTTTCAGCAGCGCTTTCCATTTGCAAGTGACCAAC
>NW_026092736.1:0-6328 GCF_024586455.1 Bactrocera neohumeralis | reverse complement strand
TTTCGTTTACGCATACGCATGCAGTTACTGCCCCCAACCAAACAACTCAGCGACGATTATTTGTAAAAAAAGATTTTTCATAACAATCAGCGGAACGACCACCCCCCCTTTCAACCACCATCCAGTGACCTTTTCCCGGTCAAACGGGGACAAATTCTTCAAAGTAAACCGGGGAAAATGACTTGTTTTCCCATCGCCCGGGCAACTTTCGTCGCCGGGGAAACCCCAAAACCCCGTCGATTCAAAAAACAACATAAACAGGCCAAAAAAAACAGCGCGGGGCCCGCCTCCCGCAGTGATGGGCACCCAAAAGAATGGGAACCCCCAAAAACTAAAAAAAGATTGACAACCACCTTTTTCCTTCTTTTTGGCATCATCACGGCTGCGCAGTCTTACCATTTCGTCCCAAAACCATTGATCAGTTTTTATTCAAAAAAACCCCTAGGGTTTCCCACATATCTTTACGGGCTAAGCCAGCGCATTAGTTATACGCCAGAACAAAAATTTTCATTGAGATGGTAAACGATGGGCACCATCCACTTTTGTGGAATTTATCTGGGCCCGTTAAAACCGTTTTCACAAAAAAGTAGGTGGCATTTGATTTTTATGTGAAATAAAAAGGGGAAAACCCACGCCTCTTTCCCAAAAAAATTTCCCCGTTTTTCGTTCAGGTTTGAAATAAACAAGAAAATTTTTAAAACGAAAAAAAATTTGCCCAAATAATGTCTAAAGCACCTTTCGACTAAAAACTTTTAAAAAAAAAGTTCTTGATACCGAAGGGGAGGTCTTCCCTTCCTCTGCTTCCCCGGGGGGTACTGTGTCGAAACTTTGAGTTGAGTGTTTTCGCCCGGAAAAAAACCCAGCCAGCACCCGCTGTTTTAATTCCCAAAAGGTCCATTTTTGTCGATATTCCCGTACACCCTATCGTTCCATCGAATGCGATATTTTTTTGGCCCCCAATGCGCAAAGGACCAAAATTTTTTCGCAGAACTATTTTCCAAAAAACTCTAACGTGACTCATCAGTTGTTAATACGCCCAAAAGTTTAAAAATTTATAAAGAGACGGGAATTTGAGTGATTTTAGGGGTTTGGTTTTTTGTTCTCCAGGGGACTTTACTTAAAGGGCCCCCAGTCCGAATTTAGCACCTTTTGGGAAAAGAGTTATCCGGTTGGGATTTCCGGGCGGGACAATGTTGGGATGTTTCGCTGGTTCAAAGGTAGACAAATTTTCTTGATTTCCCTGTTATACAGCGAAGGGGACGACGACTTTTTTGGTTTGATGACAGGGGGATATTTCTTTTCCTTCTGTTCACTGCCAGCCCCTTTTTGGTTTTTCCCTTTTGTCCTTCGGGAGAAAGCAAAACCAACGGCGCGGTTGGTTAAAGGCCAAATACACTTTTATTGGCAACCCCAAAAGGGGTTTACCCCTTTAAAAGAAAAACTTTCGATTAAGTTTTCTACCGCCTGAATTATTTTCCCAGATTTTAAAGAAGCCCAAAATGGGGATTTGTTAGCCTGAAATCCCCTTTTTTAAATAAAACCGTCGAGGGTTTTTTACATCCTGACGGAGTTTTTGGGGCTCAACGGAGAATGGACCCATGTGGGTAGGCTCCCCAAAAGAGGAAAGCCCCTCGACCAAAACATTCTTTTACATAGATTTCCAGAGTCAGACTTCGGGTTTTTTTGGGACCAAGTTTGGGGCAGCTCAAAAACATCCGTTTAGAGGGAGACGAGGAGAGAGAGTCACCAAACACAAGGAAGGTTCAACGTTGAGAAGCTAAATCACAACAGACAGCTGAACGATTTCTTACTCGGTTTTTGCTCCTGCTCTCCGAGAGCTTCGTCAACAACTCGGTATAAGGGAACCGTGGGACGGCATTTCAAATTCCTTACGTACAGGGAACTTGGTGGGACGGCATTTCAAACTTGTACGTAGAGCCGACTGCCTACCTCGCAACGTTACGATCGACCACAACACGTGCGGATGGGATAGTTACCGAGGGTTGCAGAGGGAAGCGAGACGCATTTGCAGACAGAAAAAGAAAGAGGCCGAAATGCGTGAGTATGAAGAGCTTGATAAGCTGGCCGACAGGGGTAATGCTCGAAAATTCTACGAAAAAATGCGGCGGCTTACAGAAGGTTTCAAAACCGGAGCATACTCTTGTAGAACCCTCAAAGGTGATCTAGCCACCGATGCCAAGAGCATACTTAAATTATGGAGGGAACACTTCTCCACCCTGCTGAATGACAGTGAACGTACAACACCAGGAGAAGGCGAACCCGATTCTCCAATCGATGACGATGGAGCAGACGTTCCATTGCCCGACCATGAAGAAGTTCGAATAGCAATTACCCGCCTGAAGAACAACAAAGCGGCGGGGCAGATGGATTACCGGCCGAGCTATTTAAACACGGCGGCAAAGAACTGATAAAGAGCATGCATCAGCTTCTTTGTAAAATATGGTCGGCGAAAAACATGCCCAACGATTGGAATTTAAGTGTGCTCTGCCCAATCCACAAAAAGTGAGACCCCACAAACTGCGCCAACTACTGTGAGAGAAACATTCTCAACATCACATAAGGTTCTATCGAGCGTATTGTGTGAAAGATTAAAGCCCACCATCATCAGACTGATTGGACCTTATAAGAGTGGCTTTAGACCTGGAAAATCAACAACCGACCAGATATTCACCATGCGCCAAATTTTGGAAAAGACCCGTGAAAAGAGAGTCGACACACACCACCTTTTCGTCGATTTCAAAGCTGCTTTCGACAGCACGAAAAGGAGCTGCCTTTATGCCGCGATGTCTGAATTTGGTATCCCGCAAAACTAATACGGCTGTGTAAACTGACGTTGAGTAACACAAAAGCTCCGTCAGATCGGGAAGGACCTCTCCGAGCCGTTCGATACCAAACGTTTAGCGACTCCCTTCGTGTGACTTCTTCAACTCCGCTGCTGGAGAAAATATTCGAGCTGCAGAACTTAATCGAGCAGGTACAATCTTTTATAAGAGTGTACAGCTGCTGGCGTATGCCGATGATATTGATATCATCGGCCTCAACACTCGCGCCGTTAGTTCTGCTTTCTCCAGACTGGACAAGGAAGCAAAGAAAATGGGTCTGGCAGTGAACGAAGGCAAGACGAAATATCTCCTGTCATCAAACAAACAGTCGTCGCACTCGCGACTTGGCACTCACGTCACTGGTGACAGTCATAACTTTGAAGTCGTAGATAATTTCGTCATCTTGGAACCAGCGTAACACCACCAACAATGTCAGCCTGAAATCCAACGCAGGATTACTCTTGCCAACAGGTGCTACTTCGGACTGAGTAGGCAATTGAGAAGCAAAGTCCACTCTCGACGAACAAAAATCCAAACTCTATAAGTCACTCATAATTCCCGTCCTATATGGTGCAGAGGTTTGGACGATGTCAACAACGCTGCAAGTTTCGAGAGAAAGGTTCTGCGAAAGATTTATGGTCCTTTGCGCATTGGCCACGGCGAATATCGCATTCGATGGAACGATGAGCTGTACGAGATATACGATGACATTGACATAGTTCAGCGAATTAAAGACAGCGGCTACGCTGGTAAAATCATGTTGTCCGAATGACGAAATCACCCAGCTCGGGAAGTATTCGATACGTACCCCGCCGTGGGGGAAGTAGAGGAAGAGGAAGACCTCCACTCCGTTGGAAGGACCAAGTGGAGAAGGACCTGGCTTCGCTTGGAATATCCACTTGGCGCCACGTAGCGAAAAGAAGAAACGACTGGCGCGCTGTTGTTAACTCGGCTATAATCGCGTAAGCGGTGTCACACCAGTAAGGAGAAGACAACATCAGTTTCCATATGTTAAGTTTTCCCAATGAAAATAAGCAGAGTGTTTTTATTCATTATAATTGTTTCTGACCTAGTCCCTATATAACTAATATCAGGATTTTGAACATCCGGCTGACTTAATTCATGACTGGTTTTACGCCTTAAAGTATTTTCTTTCTTTTGCAAGTTGTGGAGCATAAAACGTTCGGTTGCCGATAAATCAAGTGTAATGTATGCAATAATCATAACCATTCAACCAGCTTAGAAAATTTTTCAGACCCAATATCTCAAAAAATAGAACAACCCCAGAGACGAAATATTCTCAGCAACACGACTTCATTCGATTACAAATAAACGACCAGTTAAATTATTTTTCGAAAGGGCATACTAATATTATAAATGCTAATGCAAGTTGCTTTGTTAGCTTTCACGCAAAACTACTTAACCTTGAAAATATTAGAAGTAACATAGGGTACTTTATATTAAAAAATTAAGAAAGATAAAAATTGTTTGTCAAAAATCGTCAAATTTAGCTACTAAACGTCCTTCTGCATTACAGTAAAGAAGTTGCAACCTGAATCACTGTAATACCTCCCACTGTATAACCGGCAGACGACAGTATCTAATTTAATTGAGTCAAAGCAATTTCCCTGAGTGATTTCCGCCAAACCCAGTGATCCCCAGCATTCAGAGGGGGACACCAGCAGATGAAATTGGGCATTAAATAATCGCTTATGGTCGACAGTTGAAAACTCCACCTGAAAACGAATATGAGAGTGCATCTTTATTATGACGTGGATTCAGGCCTTTACGCAGAAATGTTGTTGAAAATTGGTGATGGTTGTTTAAATGTTCACGCTGAAGGCTACATATTACTGTCAAGAGAATTTTTGTAATTTTAGTAGAAAGTGATGTGATCTAATTACTAATGTTTTTCTGGAATTGTGATAAAATTTGTGTGTGATCAGTGGTTGTGTCCAAGAGGAATATTACTAATGGCAATTAAATTGTTAATAGATCAACACTGACATTTTAAAAGAGGTTCAAGGAGGAATGAAGGAATATTTGTCAATGGATACAATTATAGATACGAAACTAAGTAATTCATATCCTGTGGAGTTTTTAAATTCACTTGAACTATCGGGTGTACCGTCATATAAATCAATTGAAACTAAATGTACCGTAATGCTTATGCGAAATCTAGATGCTCTTAAGTTATAATGGAGCAAAGCTTTCGGACTTGGTGCTATTTATTTTAACAGGTGTCGGTAAGGGAAATAGTGTTATAATACCTCGACCAATTATTCCCACTGACCTTCCATTCCACTTAAAAGGGTTCAGTTTCCTCTGTCAATCTTAGCTTTTAACAAGTCAGCAGGAGTGCATTTAGAAAACCCATGCTTTCTCATGGTCAACTTTATAGCCTGTTCACGTGTATTAATGCCCAGAATTTACACATATTTGCACCCTGACGGAAAACTTATAACATTGTTCTTTCACAAAAGTATCCTAGATTAATACTTTGTATTTATTATTTTAAATTGTTAGAAATTCAGAATTATTTATTTTTGTTACAGTGAAATATATTTTTAACATTTGTTGTTGCATGTCAATATGCATATTTTAAGGTGTTGAAACTCATTGTCTATAGTAATTTTTAAAATTGTTGATCTCACAAGCAATAAAATTTGTTATCATATTGACTCAATTCTATTATTATACTCTTACCCTTATCTCTCATACTTATTTAATGGTTCCACTGCGGGCGAAGCCGTAAGAAGTTAGAATGATATAATATCACAATAAAAAAGAGTGAACAAAGACGGACACTGACAAATAGTGTTCTGGAACAAAATATATGGTAAAATATTTAACCCGATACTTCCAAACAAGCAGTAAATAAAAATGGTGATCCACAAGTATAACTTACGCAACAATGAAGATAATATTGGCTGCAAAACCTAATTCAACTTATAGTCGTCAACTGTAAGACCTGAAAGACATGAAATTCGTAGTAAAAGGGACAGGCACTGTATATTTATATTAACATGAAGACTATCTATTTCACACGACCAACCTTTGTAAAGAACATGTTAGACCAGGAATCTGTCGTTAAACATGAAAGTCAGGTATTAAGAAACAGAAAGCCTAAGGAAACAATTAGAACTTAATAAAAAATTTAATATTTGCAAGAGACCTGCAATAAATATTGAAGAAGGAAAATGTATCACGAACTTAACATGGTAATATTCCAATTATAAATCTATCAGAATACTTCACACATACTTGTATATAGACTGAGAGATCCATTCATATTCATAAATTTCCTATTGAAACAAACATGTAAACAAATTGGACCAATAGCTTTTAAACACGGTAAACTTTTACTGGAATCTAGTCCCCCAAACGATTTTCACTGATGCTTTTATATAGTAAATATTTATTAGCATTTTTCAACGAAAATGTAATACCTTATATATGTATATATACAAACACTTACAAATGTA
>NW_026092735.1:0-6634 GCF_024586455.1 Bactrocera neohumeralis | reverse complement strand
TTTTTTTTCCCTTTTTTTGTTTCGTACTATTTATTTAATGTTTAGTATCATAATACCAGTGCTCACAGGTTTTATTATTAAAATCTTCGTATATACAAAAATACAAGTTTACTAATTTTATTTACTTTATGCCGTCGCGACATATTAAAAAATTGAAAAAATCATTTAAAAAAGCACAGTTTAATAGAATTTTTATTTATAGTTTTTCTGTGCTTGTAATATCAAGCTTTTCTCTTATAATTTTGTGGCTAACTAAAGCATAATTTCAGTTGTTGGAAAATTTCGTTAGTTTATGTACCACCTTTATTTTACGCTTCATTTTTCTTTTTCATATGCTTCAGCTTCATCTTTTAAAATGGGGTCGATTACTTCAGCTTCGTCCTGAACTTCAAACGGTTCAATCAGTTGGATTTCAGTTTCCCAAATTTCTCCAAAGCCTGCTGGGGAAGACAAATTCCAAGTTACCAATTCAGTTAATTTTTTCTCAGTTATTGAAGGTTCATGACAACTTCTAAAAGCAATTGTATTTAAATATAAATGAATTTATTTAAGATAAAAATTAATGGAAAATAGGTAAAAAAGTATTTATAATTTTTAAATGATTTTAATCAATTATTAAGTACAAATCTATGAAAAGGTGAAACATTTTTTGAGCTTGTGAGTAAAATTCGGAACTGGACGAAACCAATTAGAAGATTGGATACAATTTACTACTCCTAAGGATATACCTTTTTGAGTAAAACTACATTTATAAAGCATTTTGCGCCAAGCGACTTTATAAATCTAAAAATAATGTTCAAGAAATAAATTCATCAAATTAATTGAATAATATTTTAATATATTAGAAAATGTTTATATCATGTAAGATATTTACAATTTGTATAGTATATTAACATAACCATCATCTATTACCAATGTATTAAATACTCTATTACCATAAATTATGAGATTGCTGAATTGAATTATAACTACATATACTTATCCCTTTTTTTGTATGTGTACGTTCTTACCACTAGACTAAGCCAAAGGTTGGGTTTAGGCTAACTAATGAAAGTTGTAATAAGGAATTCTATTGGATAAAGATTATATCTGAAACGTTCTTCTTCGTTAATCGGAATTTTTTAAATTCGAAGCACAGAATTATCTTTTAGTGCGCATCTCAGTGAGTCTAATTCTAACTTAACAACGCTTAATTTGATACATAGATAATACTACTACCATCTATATGATTTCTATTAGTTGGATTATAACTATTAGTTAATGAGATATAATATTTTGTGAAGCAACTTGTGTTAGTTTACAAAAAAATGGATCATAAAGCATTTCGTGTGTTAATAAAGCATTTGCTTTTTGGGGAAAATACTGTTGAATTTGGGCTCAGGGAAATCCACAGTTGAAAAGATATTTGCTAAGCTGAAAACAGGCGAAATGAGAAAAGTAGGTGCCTCGCAAGTTCATAATCCAACAAAAACAACGAATAACTGATTCTGAGAAGTGTTTAAGTGCTCTCTAATCGGAATAAAGCCGAAATTTTTCGTCAGTGATAGAAACATAGCTCCATCATTTCCCACTGGAGTCCAATCGACAGTCATTGTAGTGGACTGCACATGATGAACCTGATGAACCGGTTCTCAGGCGTGGAAAAACGAAAAAGGCGGCTGGAAAGGTTATGACATCAGTCTTTTGGGACGCACGCGGTATAATACATGCTCAACGACTGATTACTGAGCCAGTTATAATCTACAGTTTGATACTCTTGTTCAAATTCCGGCAATTTTACTTTCCCGTTAGCGCAACACATTCCAGCCGTTTCACCCGAGAATTTAGATGACAAAAATGTCTATAATGAAAAAAATTAAATGAAGTATAATAGCCGATAAATATTTATATTAAAAAAAATTGAATAAATTATTAATATATTTACGAACTGCGCAGCAAAGCGCGCCGGGTAAGCTAGGTGATAAATTTGACCTTGGATCTGTAATATGTATGCAATGTTATAGGAATAAATTTTTCCCTATTCATTGAAAAAACCATCAAATATTCCATGCAATCACCTTAAATGTCGGCATAAATTGATCTCTTATAATTTTTGTAGCGCCGAAAGAAGTCATTTGAAAAGACGAATTGTACTCTTGTATATGATTTAAAAAATGTTTCGATTCTGGTGATGTCTCAAAAATTAATGATTGTAATGGTTCAGGAGGCGGTTCAAATTCCGGCAATTTTACTTTCCCGTTAGCGCAACACATTCCAGCCGTTTCACCCGAGAATTTAGCCGCTTCACAATGTGGGCATATAACATCCATCATTCCAATATATCCATGTACATTATAGTCGATTGAAGGGTCGTAATCAAATGCAGCACGGAACATATCTTCCAAAACACGACGTCGTATTCGCGTAGGTCTTGCTGGATTTCTTGCATGATGAGCTTCTTCAAATCTATTTCGTTGACGTCGCACTGCACTTTGTGATACTCTTTGTGACAACACGCCCCGAGCATTTCGAGTACGTCGACCTATGTTTGATTTTGGACGTGCCGGCATTTTCTTTAAAATAATTTCTTATATGATCACTTCGTTTGAAACACACATAAAGTTTTCACTGAATAATTTTCAATAATTATTTCTTTTAAATAGCCGGAATAAAAAAGCAAGCGACCGAAATTGAACGATTCAAATAATTTACAAATCAAAATATTGAAAAACAAAACAAAAAAGAATTGTATGAAAAGTCGCTTTTTGGAAATTTCCAATTTTTCGACTTTTCCTTATGAAAAGTATATGGTTTTTTTTATATCTAACCCTTTCCAGATCCACAGCGAACAAGTTCTCATTTCATGAAGATTGGTTCCGCCGTTCTCGAGCGTTAGCTTTACTAACAAACAAGCAATCATTTTTACTTACATATGTACATACATACATACATATGTATTTATGTAAAATAAAACGTTTGTATGGGAAAAATAAAAGGGCTGTTTTTAGGGGTTTTCCGGCAACTTTCGTAATTTTTTCTTACATAAGAACCTTCTCCTAATAATAACAAATACAACAAAAAAAAATCAGCCAAATCGGTTCAGCCGTTTATGAGTGATGAAATTACAAAGAAAGTGGCATTGATTTTTATATATAAAAGAAAGAGAGAAAAAAAAACCAAAAGGTGGATAATTAGGTGAAAAGGCATATTTTTTGGATATACAGTGTAGTGTCAAAATATAAGCAGTGCCAAACAAAAGCATTATTTTTTTTCCTGCTAAAGGTGGTTTCACAGTTGGTGCATGAGATTTATTGCGGTAAAGCAGATTTATTAAAAACTACCGCCAAAAAAAAAGTGTCGCAAGTGCCGCTAAAATCTGCCGGAAAAGAGGTACAAACACGTTAAAAAGGCGGTGAAACCAAAATCGACAGCTTTGGCCGTTAACTATTAAACAGCTATTTTGGGGTAACATCACCAACGCCGACTTTCTCTCCGCTGCTAAGAACATCAACACCGTCGCTGCTATACCTCAACGCTTTCATCTGCTTCGTGGAGAATGAGCTGCAACTGTATTCTCTGGTCTATAATGCAGGCAAACCGCCTATGCATTCAAGACAGGTAACGAAAATCCTGAAAGTGGTGCGAATAAAGAAAATACGAAAAGTAAAATAAAGATCTGTAGACAAGTTTTCATAACGTGGA
Organism: Bactrocera neohumeralis; assembly: GCF_024586455.1. NCBI lineage: Eukaryota > Metazoa > Arthropoda > Insecta > Diptera > Tephritidae > Bactrocera > Bactrocera neohumeralis. The sequence goes on along the minus strand of NW_026092735.1, from coordinate 2,953 downwards.
CAGAGTTGTTCGTTCTTAAGTAATAAATTGGGTGATTCAATACATTTATGGGTAGCTATAATATTTTTTTCATACCTGCTAACTATTGGAGGGGGTATCTTGACAGGCAATTTAAAATTGCAAACGATCTGGCATAAAAAAATTGCGGCATAACTGAACGGTTGATAAAAAGGTCTATTAAAATTTGAGATATACAAAAATCTTTTCCAAAAATTGTCAGGACTGATGCCATAACCTTGCCAACCGATTTTTGTCTTTCACCGTTTCTTAATATACAGTCCACCAGGCTGACAATCATAGGACTCGATTGATTTCACTGATGGGCAGCAACCCAAATTCAGCAGTATTTTTTACATCCCAAACCAATTCTTTCTTAACGCACGAAATCGTTTGATTATTTTTTGTTGCTTCACCAAAAATGCGATTATTCCTTAACGAATACAGCTATAATCTAACGGATAGAAATCATAGATGGTATTAGTAGTACTACGGACAGCCACAGTAAAACATCCGGGTTTCTCCCTAGTGCGTCATATGATCATTTGTTGCCAACCTTTATTGCGATTGTTCATTTCTCATACCTTACTGGTTTGGCCGTATATTGGGAATCGATAATTGTATATATATATTTTCGTTTTCGTTTATCGATTCTTAATAATCTTGTTGCCAACTCGGTTCAGTTTTTCGAATTAAGTTTAAAAAGAAAATGAGCAAGATTTTTAAAGCTAACTAATACATACTTTCTCCCATACGTAAGAGTTGAAAGTGAATATAAATTCATTAAGCGGTAAAGGACGGTGGCAAAAAGGTGAAAAATTATTAATTGCATAAAACGTTACATTAGAAAGATTTGTCAATTTTTATAATCCGAATGGAAAATGTCGTCTTTTTATACTAAACTCATGTCGAAATTCGTTCGACATTTCAATCTATAATTGAAGAGATTGACGAAAACGACATGACCTGAGGGAGTTAGAGGACATAATTGTAGAAACAAAATTTTTAATTCAAAAATTTTTAGTCAAAAATAGAACATCTATTGCTGAAACATCTTTCGTAACGTCTCACAGCTCCAAAGCTCCCCAAAATGAATTTGCCGAAATTCAAGGAGAATATTCGGAATTTAAAAATTTCCTGAGTTTGTTTTAAGAGTTTGGTTCATAATGATCCAAACTTCCCAGATATTGAAAATTTAATCATCTGGTTAATTGTCTGTCTTTAGAGGCACTGGGCAATGGTAAGGCGTTTCAAATGTCGGATGAAAACTATCCGAAAGGCGTTGGCAAGTCCCAAAAAGGTTTACGACAATAAATGTCTAATTTTTTAATACGATTTCAAAACTTTTGAGCTGCCAACTATCCCTAACCATCAGCCCTTTCAACGCGCGATGATTGATGAAGTGTCAGCTGTATATGACTCATTGCTATCGCTGAGCGATGAAAACAAATAACGAACGCGATAATTATTCAGATAGTCATAACAAAGTGGACTCCTGCCACCCGATCAAAATGGGAAGAACAGCTGGATTACGACAAACTACCATTGTCGAAGGATTGTGAAGCTACCTTAACGACGATACCAGCACCTATTAGCTGAAGGCGCATCATCTTCGAGGAAGAGACCCATAGCAATGCGAGCCGGCGCGAACCGCCACATGAATGGAACTAAGTCCGCTTTAGTTGCAGCAAATACAAAAGCAGTCAAACATGCCAGCAGTTTTAATCGAAGAACCACTATTTAACAGCTTGCCCCACTTTGATGCATACAAATTTTTTTGTAAGGGACACACGGTATCCAAATGCAGAGCGGATCACGATGTCGCGTGTATAATCGGTCCCATCACACATTACTGCACCGTATTCAGTATCCTTCCTGAACTTCTTCCATCCGCAACAACAACCACACATGCAATGCATACTAAGTATGCCGGATCGGGTAATGTTGCCAACTGCAGTTGTTCTTGTGAAGTCCAACTGAGGAGAGCACCTGCTCGCAAGATGCTTTGCTGGACTCAGGAAGTCAGGTCAACTTATGACGGAGGATTTGACGCCAAAACAGGACTTCGAAATATTATAGGGATTGGAAATTCAAGTACAAAAGTCGGGGCCAAATTAAGCTCATTTGTTAAGTCGTCGCGTAAATAATTATGAATTTTCGGCGGAATTATGAGTTGTATTTCGGCTAATCATCCAGACCATACCATTAATATTAATGGTTGAAAAAAATCCGCACAATATTAAATTGCTTGGATCCAGAATTCAAAAATCTCAAAAAGATCGATATGTTATTAGGCGCAGAAACTATTTTTCGATTTGTTAGCGGTTGGTCAAATTAAAAGTATTTAAAATCAACGCTACAGAAAATTCTTTTGGGATGGATTGTGTCTGGCAAAATATGTTAGCAATCTTAGTCCTTCTCCAGAAGTAAATAGCATTTAGGCCAAACTGAAGAAGACTTAACGTCAATAGATTCTGTTGATGTTTAATAGCGTTCATGGAAGATATGAATTATATTAACGCGGATTGAAATAAAGGCATTGCTATGCGGTCGAATTTTATTGAAGAGAGGGATAAAACGGAAGCTGCTTTGACAGCAAGCACATAGTGCTGCCCATGAAGCTCCAAACATATGTTTTGAAGGATGATGCCAGATGGCGCGAACATACCGGCCGCCTTGAAACAACAGTTCAAAAAAGTACAATTTTTAATTAAAATCTAAGAATATCGAAAATATGTCCCCTTTTGTTGTTAGTAACGATAGCTTGATCACGGGCCTTAAACTCTCTTCGGATGTCTTTCAAATTTACAACCCGAACTTGACCATCCGTCCTGGGGAAGTGCATTCAATAACACGGCCAAACTTCCATTTAGTTGAGGCGCGTTGCCTTCTTCGTATGATAACGATGTCATCTTTCTGCAAATTCGGCGTTGAAATTTTCCATTTCGGACTTGAA
>NW_026092734.1:0-6474 GCF_024586455.1 Bactrocera neohumeralis | reverse complement strand
TTTTTTTTAAAAAAATTTCCAAAATTCAAGTTTTTTGATAATAAAAAAAAAAAAATTCAAACGATGTTTTTGGGGTTTTTTTCCCACACAAATTTAATTTTTTTTCCCCTTTTTTTAAAATTTTCCCTTTGGGAATTTAAAAGAAAGTTATACTTTTAAATTTTTTAAAATTGTTCCCTAATTTTCTTTTTTTTTTTTTTAAAAAAAGTCTTTCCAGTTAAAAAAAGGGTAAAATTTTTTTTTTTTTTTTAATGAAAAAAAAAAATTTAAAGGGTTTTTTCAATTCCCCCTTAAAATTTTCCCATCTAACAATTAAAAACCCCCTTGAGTTCCTCCTTTTTGGGAAATAAGATTTTTTTTTTTTTTTTTTTTTTTTTTTTTTTTTAAAAAAAAAAATTTTTTCCCGGAAAAAACATTTAAATGGGGATATTGAAATTTTTTTTCCCCCCTTCAAGGGGGGTTTTTTTGGGGCGTTTCGGGTCCTAATTTTTTTTCCCGGGACCTTATTTCTTAAATAGTTTTCAAAAAATTTAAAAAATTTTGGGGGGAAAAAAAGTATATGGTTTCCCTTTCCCCCCCCAAAAAGACAAAAACCCCCTAATCCCCCCTTTTGGGAATTAGCCTTCGACCAGCCTTTTTCCTTATTTTGCTTGCCCAAAAAGGCACCCGTCTTTGGGTTATAAAAAATTTTTCAAAGTGTTTTTTTAAAATATTTTTTTTAAAAAACCAAACCAGAAGGGGTTAAATTTAAACCCTTTTTTTTAAATAATCTTTTAAAAAAAAGACCGGAAAAAAAATTCTTATATTTTTTCCAAAAAATATAAATTGAGAAAAAACCCCCCAAAAATGATGTATAATATATTTCAAAATTTTTAATTTTTATTTTTGGCCAAAAAAAAATAAGGGAATTTTGGGCCTTCGTTTGGACGTTGAGAAAAGTTTCCTTTGGGAGTTTACAAGTGACACCCCCCAAATTTATTATACAGCGTTCTTGCGGGTAAAAAGTAATATTGGCATTAATGTAATATATTCATTTTTTTAGACAATAATACTTGTATATCTCACCTAAAAAAAAAACAAATTTTTGGAAATTTTCATTTAAAAAAAAAACACCAAATGTAAAAGATGATAAAAAATTTTAAAATTTTAAAAAATTTATATCTTTCCCAAAAAATTTGAATATTAATATTATGTATTAATTTGAAGTAGTAAAAAGCAATCAATGGGCCTCAATTTAATTTTTTTATGATACCTTATTTTTCATTTTAGGTGACGTATGCAAATTCTTCAGTTTATTTTTTAAAAAAAAATTTCCAAAAAATTTAATTTGATCTATCTTGGGAAAATATATCCTGCAGAGTCTGATATCAATGATTCAAAGAGCATTGAAAAAAATGGACGGCTGCGAGAATTTCGAGAGTATTATCTCGAAAACTGAGAAAACTAAAATCGGCTAAACTCGTCGCCGATCCATTTATATATTTTCATATGATGCGCTTTATGTTGTGATTTTCCACTATTATTACAATTTTGCAACTCACAACTTCATCATAAAGTTTGTCATTTAAATAATACCTTACACTCAGATCGTTTTGACATACTAGTGCAATATTTGTTTTACAGTAACAAGTATTCATCTCGCCAAAAGTGAAGAGCAAATCATTAGCATTTTCGCGATTATATTTACAACTTTCAAGTAGATTAGGCTCCAGCTACAGTGCATCGCTGTGTAGGTGAATTTTTGTTGATTAAGCACGTCAATGACCAGCGTTTATCGATAGTATTTCAGAAGCTTGTCCAAAAAATCAGCTGTTGTTCTGGCACAAAAACACTGATGTAGTACGCAAAACTTATATAGCAAAATCGTCAGAGACCTATCGTGAGACTATTACAGGCATTAATAAAGGCACCATTTAATATTGCATGAATTGAATCCCACACAAATGCTCAATCGCTCAAAAAGGCTCGTATCGATTAACGAGAGAAATGTTAAAAAACACTGTAGTGGCAATCCGAAAAACGTCTATGACATCATGACAGATGAACCGTGAATAAAGCTGTTTCCAGATGAGGCGAAGAGTTGTTCACGCATGAAGCACTTCAAGCAAATGGTTGCTTTAAAAAAACTGGAATTGGCGTAAATTTACTACTGAACAGTGTAGAATGGTAAAGTTCTGAAGATAATTTACAAAACGAGCTGTTTCAGGTGTCTTTCAAGATATCAGGAATACCAGCTTCGCCGAAGATGCTCACTCTATCCCAACATGCTGAATGCTCCACATCTAGGAAGTGCAACTGTTTTTGAGCACCTCCAAATATCGATTTGATGAGTTTTCCCACCGTATAGTCCTGACTTACTCACTGTATGACTTCTTTTATACCCGTCCATAAAAAGTATGAAACGTAAGAGTCAATGTTTTTTGCGACAACTGAAGAGCATTGATGCGTCCAGAACACTTCTTCTGGTGGCGTGCAAACACAGCTTACGCGATTATAGCCGAGTCAGAAAATACTTATTTTAAAATATTTCAATCATAGTAGATGTAATAAAAAGAAAAACTATAGGGCGATTTTCAATTCATGAATATTTTTGTTGGTTTTCCCCATCAAAAAAATATTAAAACTGCGTCAATCTTCGTAGTGTTACTTTATTGACTTTGGAATACTTTCTGCGTTTTTATTTTGGATAATAATATATTTCAACAAGATAACCTGTCAATGAAAAGGTTTGCCCTACAATTACTTCTACGATTATTCTGTTTGTAGCGACAGATATACCCTCTAAGGTCGATATTAGCTGTTCTAAAAGGAAAAATGGATACGGCCAATTCACAGCGATATCTCAAAATCTGAAAAACTAATTCGCGTAAATATAGACAGATGAATAGAGACTAAATGAATACATATAAAAATGATCCAAATAAAAGTACTTCTTTCAATAACCTCTTTTAACAGATCACGCTTGAGTCATGTCGCCGTCATGCTTATTTTTGTTCAATGTTAGCAGCATTTTATTGCGGAAAGATTTACGCCTGAACAAACGTTTACAAATCGTTCAACTTTATTACAAAATTCACTTCTGAAAAATAAGCTTTATTTTGTTCAAGTGATGGTCAATATAATCTGAATACTGAGCGTACTTCTTCACGAGCACCCATCTTGCGACAGCATTTATTGTGGGTAAAATTCGACCGCAATGGGCCAGTCCAGTACGCAGTGAATAAAATATGCAGTCGTAGCTAACAGTGCTTTAACAACTGTGGAGAAGTCTGGTCGTACCGTTCCCAGCAAACCGAGATGAACTGACATATGATCCAAATTGAAAACAAGCCTGATCCCATCGATTGTCAACTTCGCTCTATGGGCTCTTGAAGTTCAAGAGGATCTGGATTTTGAGCCATTTGGTCAGCATGACGCATTTCAGGCTCAATGGTATGTGGCAAATTCAAAATGCACACTATTTCTTCCTGAAAAATAATGATTTGGTGTGGTTTGGGCCGTTGAAACCATCATACCAAACCATCAAAAATAATGCCGGTGAAAACCTAACAGTCAATAGCCCAGCAACTACTACCGCGCCATGAAAATAAACCGTTGCATTTGTGCCGAAAATTGAGCTCGTGATCCGAGACATTTTGATTTTCAACAAGACGACGTCTTTTTCCACACATCGCATCAATCAATGGATTTGTTGGAGACAACACTTCGGTACAGATACTTTCACGTTTTGCAGGCTGGTCGATTGGCTGGGAATTAGTGTGATATCACACAGTTAGACTTTTTTCTGTTAAAAAATAGCAAAAGTAAAAAATCTATGCGTTTCTGATTCCATGCTTTGGAGCAAAAATATCACGCGTTTCATTCGCCAGTTACCCTTCAACAAGTCATCGAAAATGAAACTCAATGGATAGGCCAGCTGATGTTGCTGCGTCTTATATTTAGAGATATTCTTCTAAAATAAATGCTTAAGAATGTTCTTTCGAATGATAATAAAATTCCCAAAAAATTGAAGTTTCTGTTTTTTTCAAAAAAGGGGAACCAAAATTTTTTTTTGTTTTTGATGTTTTTTTTAAGTTTATTCACAAGCTTTAAACCCCGGTAGGAGTTTGGTTCCAAAAACAATTTCTTTTTCATGAATAAAGGATTTTCCTTAATAAAAATTTTGTTAAAATTTTTCAATCTCTTCAGGGGAAAAAAGCACAACCCTGAATAAAAAAGAAAATAAAATTAAATTTTTCACAAAACCCAAATTGAGATTAATAATTATCCGCCACAATAGCCTAATGAAATAATTCCCAAAATCCTCTGCCCACGTGGGGAATAACTTTAAACCCGACGCTTGACTTTTTAAAAAACGGGCACCCAAAATGACATTTAAAACCCTTCACGTCCGCCAAAACTGCTTTGTAAAATTAATTTTTGAAATATAAAAAGCCCTTAGGCTCAGCCAAGTCATTTTTGGGAAAATATTAAAAACAATTGTTTCTTTAAACAGCTAAGCCCCAGCAAAAAACCAAATTCAACAAAATAACACATGCCCAGCAAGTTGGCAGCGTTATTTTAATTCCCCAAGGGAAAAATTTTTTTCAACAAACCAGAAAAGCGTGAGGTGGAAATGATATTTTTAATTTTTTTTTAAGAAAATCGCAAAAAAAAAAAATTAAAAATTTTATGAAAAAAAAATTTTATGTTTTTAATGCAATAATTCCCCTACATTTTTTCGCCTTATGAAAGGGGCTGATTTTCCCCCTTATTTTCTTTTCCTTTGTTTTTTTGTTTTAACACCTTTTTCCCCTTTTTTTCTTTTTCTTTTTTTGGCTTTTTTTGTATTTTCTGTGTTATTATTCTTTTCGTTTATCCCCCCGCAGGTGAACATGTTCCCGTTCCCCTTTTGTTTCCCCCTTCCCCAAAAAACGGTTGAAATCAACCATCAACTGCTGAGGGTGTTAACAATTTTGAGTTGCGTTATAGTGCACTGCCCAGTTGGCAAAAACCCAAAAAACCCTTTTTTTTCCCAGAAATGTTAATGCAGTAAAATTTAACGCACAAAACCCCACCTTTTTGCCAAAAAAAACGAAAGATAGGGGCCGGTGTTTGGTGTTTGGTTGCAATTCCGGGAAAATTTAATTTTTAAGCGCCATGATTTTCTAGTTTTGGGGGTTTTTTTGGGGGGTCTGTTGAGTTGCCCAATCCCACCCCGGGTTTTGTTCCCAACATTTTTATAATAAGTTATTATTCTTTTCTTTAAAATTTTTTTAGTTTTTTAGTGTCTTTAAATTTGTTTTCCCAAAAATAATAAAAAAGTTTTCTCAAAATATTTCCCCATAAAGGGATTAACGATAATAAAAAAAAATAGGTTATTTTCGAAGATTTTGCGGTCTCGGACAAAGCCTCAGAATGGACTCTTAGACTTCGTCATGAAATTCAATTTCAATAGGAACTCTAACGATCCCTTAGAAAGTTTAATTGAAGCCACACTGCCTGGCTATCACGGCGCTCATGGACCTGCTGGTTTCTGGTTATACCCATCGTTCAGATATGAATTTAACTTTGAATGAAGTGTGCACTCAGAAAGCGCTATCAATGCTTTTTATGAACTGCTTTGCCTACTGATTCCCGTTAAACTGTGAAGCCTCTTAGATATTCTAAGACAAATTCTAGAAAGCTGGACTGAAGTTGTTCGAATGACTCTCTTTACCTACTACCTTGCCCTTTTCTAATGTTCTAAGAGGCACATGCAGTAAGTGTCAGAATCACAGAACCATCCTGCGGATTTTTCGAGAAGGTATAAGATTTTCTTCGATGCTCTTGCAATAGTTCTTGACTTTTCTGCAGCACCTTACAACATTCAATCTAATTTTTGATCCATCATCAGCCTTTTCGGTATTTCATATTTATCGCTTAGCGGCTTATGCACTGTACTGTTCAGTGGCAGACAGGAAAGCACTTTCAGCATTAGCTTTTCATATCCTGAACTACTTTTGGCTCTGAATCACTATATATGGCATATATGCTGTCTGTTTTCCGACAGCGCCATTACATTGACAACCCAGCTGCTTCAAGGATATTTTCTGACGTACGATGAAAGATTGTTTCTAATTGCCTCCTGGATGCCCGATGTATTTGCTTATATTGTTTCCTGCTTTGTTAACGTTTTTTTCTTACCACAAACTTGCGTCTGGAAGTTACTGCATGCTTTAAAGGTCGCCTGAGGTCTAGAAATTCAACTCATGTTCCAAAGTAAACAGGACTTTTTTTTTAGCACCCCCGGGGGATCATATTGACGTGGGTTGAATCTCTATCTTTATATTTTCCGTAAATTTCTGAATTTCATCTATTAGGTAATTAGGTTTTAAGTGTCAAGTTTGTGTTATTTGGAAATAACTTGAACAAAAAAAGCCAACATTATTTTGTTTAAAATAGGTAAAACTTTTACCAAATGTTCAATTTGAAAAAGTTTAGACATATTTCCAT
>NW_026092733.1:0-6833 GCF_024586455.1 Bactrocera neohumeralis | reverse complement strand
ATATTAAAATTTTTTAATTTAGGACTTTTTTTTTCCCCTATATGGGCTATAATGAGTTATCTCAATAAAAAAGGGGTTGTTTCATAATAACATTGGTCTTTTGCCCAAATTAAAAATTGGGCAAAAACTTGCCCACCCCAAATCAACAGAATTTTAAATTTTGGACTTTTTTGATTTTTTTTTGTAGCATGTTATTAATTTAGGGGAAAAAAATAATAAAAACGTTTTTGTTTTTTAAAAAACCTTAGTGTCTGTCAGTAAAGGTTATGTATAAAAATTGCTTGGATATTAGGTCCTATGGTTGAGTTTTTACATACAAAATCCTTTTTTCCTGGCTTTGATTCTTCACAAGTTGCAAAAATTAGCAAAATATTCGTTGCAGCTGAACAGATCCTTTCTTACTTGTTTGTTATAGTACTTTTAATTGTCACCATTTTGGTGATGACTTTGTAAACACATACGGCTTAATTATGTGGCACTCTTTGACTGTTACTTACTTGCCGATGCTCAGATTTCGAAACGATCGTTGCGATCAGTAGTTATGCCAGAAGTGTCCTAATATCAGGCAACAAAATCAGCAAAAACAATTATGAAACCAAATAACTGAATTTGCAGCAATTTAGAAGCTGAGCACGCTACAACGAGGGAAAATGCTTACATACATATATGTACATAGTATCTTCAATTTGATAAGACTTCACTGGCTGACAGGTGCTCCATATTGCTTACAGCCGTTATTAGGACATGAAGCTATGACGGTGCAATGAGAGAAAAATATATATAAAATTCAAATTATTAGAAATTTTTCTAAACCTAAAACAAAAGCTTCAGTTCCGAAGATATAAAGTTTCACAAAAGTTTCCATACAAGAACTTTTCGGTCATTTTGTATAGCAACTATACTCGTATCCTGTTGTGGTTGGATCTCCCATAATGTTGTCGGAGATTGCTCCGTTTTCATGGGACAATATTCCGTGCCGAATTTCGTGAAGATATCCATCTTTTCCATACAAAAACTTAATTTTGACCTTTTATATTTCGGGATTTGGCAACACCAGTGTTGCAAGCTGGTCGTAAAGTTTGACATTTTTGATATTATACATACATACTCAGAATGTTGTGACATACGACCTCTACTTGTGTTGTTTATAACTTGTAAATATCTATCTCAGTACAAAAATTTAAACATAAAAAAACTTTCACTCGATTATTTTTACAACTTTCGACGTTTATCTCATCATGGCGATGAAACTTCATCAAAGACCAGTGTTACTCGATGATATGCTGGATTCAATCGAGGCATTAGATCACTCTTATGGGTTTCGTTTTCGACATTTCATGAAGGCGATTGATGCGTTCAAGAAGGTTTGTTTGAGAAACAATCAGACAATCAGAGTGGCAAAAGTGCTTCAGAAATTCAGAAAATAACAAATTTGGCTATAATATCATATTTTCGAATAGATGATTGGGAGTCGCTGAGTAAATAAACCCACTAATTTAGTGAAATTTAAAGATACCTAGTAACACTGAATTTGTTCAATCTCAGATATCGTTAAACTTGGGTTAGATCAGTCCGAAAGACTTCAGTACAAATTCGATTGAGCGAGCTTTATCGCGCACAGACAGACGAATTGACATAATTTTAAAAAAAGTCGGCAAACTCTGACGAATATTAAATACATAAATTGTTAAACAATTCATACAACTTGTTAATAATCTCTCTGGATTAACTCTATTGTCTAACTCAAGAATTTGTCGGTTCGTTTTGCCAAAACTTAGTGAGTTGTAAAGTGAGTAATGACGGAAAAGGACGATGTGCCTTCTATGGCGCTTGGCGCGCACCTATGAGAGCTGCCTGCCACGATGTCAAAATCGTGCTAGCGACTTTAACGCCAGGTGGGCAAAGAAGGTATCTTTGGCATGACGGTCGGTAAATTCAGCCTCCACGAGGAAACATTCCCAAATGGGTTGAGACAAATCGACTTCGCCAGGGCCCGAAATATGGTTATCTGTAGTACTAGATCCCAGCACAAGAAAATTCATCAAGCTACCAGGCTGTCTCCGGATCGAAAAGCCACCAACCAGATCGATCATGTTGTGATAGATGGAAGATACGTCTTCAGTGTTCCTGACTTGCGCCCGAGGTCCCAACATCGACCTGGGACCAATCTTGTTGCAGCCAAGATCTCGCACCCGCTGCACAGAAAATACGCACGTCCACAAACACAAAAGAAGGTTCAACGTCGAGGCTGCAATCACAACAGACAGCCGAACGGTTTCTACTGAGCACTTCTTCTCTCTTAAGCACTTTCGTCAGCAACTCTGTATATGGAAACGTGGGATGGCATTTCAAACTCCTTTAGTATAGCGCAACCAAAACCACGGATTTGGAAAATGCAAAGAACAGCTGGTACGATAGAGTGCCGTGTTGCAGAGAAGAGAAACAGATTGCCTTCCTCGAAATTTGATCGACCCTGGCACGTGTGGGATGGGATACCGAGAATTGAAGAGGCAAGCGAGACGCATTCGCAGACAGAAAAAGGAGGCCGAAATGCGTGAGTATGAAGAGCTTGACAAGCTGGCAGATGCAGAGGATGCTTGAAAATTCTACGAAAGATGCGGTGACTAATAGAAGTTTTCAAGAATGAGCACACTCTTGTAGAACCCCCAGAGGTGATCACTATAAACCGATGCTCAGGCATTATTAAAATTGTAGAAATTTTCCTCCCTGCCTGCAGATGGTGATGAAAGCATAACGCCAGGAGAAGGCGAACCCGATTTAATCGATGCTAATGGATTAGATTTTCTATTGCCGAACAATGAAGAAATTCAATAGCAATTGGCCGTCTGAAGAACAACAACGTGACGAAGAACTGATAAGGAGCATGCATTAGAATATACATATGTGTGCTCTGCCTAATCCACAAAAAAAATAGACCCCACAATCTGCGCCAACTACCGTGGGATAAGCCTCCTCAAAATTGCATATAAGGTTCTATGAGTATTGTGCGTGAAGATTAAAAGCAAACCGTCAATAAACTGATTGGACAGCTTATTAGTGTGGCTTTAGATCTGCCAAATCAACAACTGACCATGTGCCACCTCTGGGAAGAAGATCCATCTTTTCGCTGATTTCAACAACGTTGATTTCTTTTGACAGAAAAATGGTTGCCTTTATGCACGATGTCTGAATTTGGTATCCCCGCAAAACTAATACGGCTGTGTAAACTGACGTTGAGCAACACCAAAAGCTCCGTCAAGATCGGGAAGGACCTCTCCGAGCCGTTCGATAAAACGAGGTTTCAGGCAAGGCGACCCTCTTTCCTGTGTCTTCTTCAACCTTCTTTTGCAAAATAGTTCGAGGTGGCGCCAGTTGGAGATTCCAAGCGAAGCCAGGTCGCTTCTCCATTTGGCCTTCCAACGGAGTGGGAGGGTCTTCTCTTCCTCTGCTTCCGACCGGAGGGTACTGCGTCGAATACTTTCAGAGCTGGGTGTTTCGTCTGTTCTGACGTCATGACCTTATCTTTTATAATAAATAATAAGTATATTTTGGTGTATGATGCACAAAAAAGTTTTTGATACTTTTAGAAATAGTTTTAATTCTTATTAAAATAATGAATGCAATACTAATTGCATTATCGCTGTCTTTTAATTCGCTGAACTATGTCAATGTCATACTCGTATATCTTATAAAGCTCATCGTACCATCGAATACGATATTCGTCATGGCCAACGCGCAAAGGGACCATAAATCTTTTCGCAGAACCTCTCGAAAACTCGTAACGTCGACTCATCGTCTCTCCATAGCAGGACGGGAATAATGAATGATGACTTATACAATAGAGTTTGGTTTTTTTGTTCGTTGAGAGGAGTTTACTTCTCAATTGCCTACTCAGTCAGTTCTTGTTGGCAAGAGTTATTCTGCGATGAATTTCGAGGTTGACATTGTTGTTGGTGTTAAAGCTGGTTCTAAGATAGACGAAATCATCTACGACTTCAAAGTTATGACTGTCAACAGTGACGTGAGAGCCTAGTACCGAGTGCGACGACTTTTTGTTTGATGACAGGAGATATTTCGTCTTGCCCTCGTTAGTCAAGGCTGTTTTCCCAAACCCAGCGACAACCCTGGAGAGGGGTGGTTCGCCTTCTCACTTTAGTTCGCCTATTGACGTATATTCTTTGGCTACCCAGAGGATACTTGGTCTGAGCTGCTTGAGCCATTTGTAAAAGTCGTTTTGGCCACTCCTGTCGCGCAGAGAACTTACCTCACTTGCGCGTGAACTTCTACACCTGACTCCATCCTTCAATTTCTATATGTATATATGTATAGACTCGGTAGATATTATTGTAGGGTATACTGTAATCAATGATCAATTCCCTGTTATGGTAGAGGTTAGTCTGTGGATACTTTTTCTGGACCTATTTTACTAAGTTGTTAGTTCTTTACTTGTCATATATTGGCCTTATCTGTTTTGTTATATTGCATTTTTGTTATACTTTTCCATAAATTATATTGAGCTTCTCCCGATCGATCCTAGCGGCTCGGTATCAGCTCTGCCTCAGATTCGTTTAGGAAAGCTCCTGCCTTTGCCAACTCGTTTGCTTTTCCTTTCATATACTCTGAGTAAATTTCCAGCTTAATTGCGTCTCAATTAGCTTATTTTCATAATCATAGTTGTATTTGGCGCACTCGACAAAGTAGTTTCGTCTTTGCCACTATTTCTATGTAGTCATGAAATGTTGTTTATTTAAGTTAAATTATGCTCTTTTTCAGTGTATTGAACGAAATTTTCCATAAGCCATCGACTATGAAGCAAACATTGAAATATTTAACATTTTGACGATTTCGTGTACAACAATCAATTGACAAAGCAAACAACAATTTTGCAACTTCTTCGGCATAACTTTTCTTAACATTTTCATTAAGTTAGCTATGCTTTTATTGAACCACTTATGTGAACGTTGTTGCTGTTTTTACAGTTTAGCTATTATCTTTAATGTATTACCTGATTGCCGCTCTGATATTTTTGTTATTGGGAAACAATAGGTATATTTACGTCTTTATTTGTTTTCTTCGGTAATCCTTTGCTTTTATGCCGTTTGTCACCGGCCACCAAATGAGTTTAATTGCAACCGTAAAATGCCTGATTGCAGGCAAGCAGACTTTTTGTGGCATATCAAATATGTGAGGCTTTGCAACGAAGACACATAATCATACCTACAAGTATGTAGGTATATAAATAAGTATGTATGTATGTATGTATATACAATGAAGCATTTTCGTCATTTGGTTTTGAAGATTTAAGCTACTGCTGCTTCGATTGCCCTCACTGTCCTTATTTCAAAGCGAATCTTTTCGGTAATGAAGCCAACAGGCGCTTTTGTTTAATGAAAGTTCGAAAGAAATCAAGGAAGTCAAATAAATTTCTAGCGACCCATGGACAAATGTTTTTTGATACAAAAATTGCTGGCGAAATTAGCTAAATTATTTGGCCACTTTAACTAACAGTGAGTACTTATTTGCCGAAAAACCGCCAATAAAATACATTATTTAGCGCACGTTCCCAATAAAGTAAGCGCAATAAGAAACAGCGCTAAACAAGGCTATTTTAAATATTGGTTGGGTATTCAATATAATAATTGTGACAAAAAAGTACAACAGTTAATACACTACTTTCTTCATCTTTATTGGCGTAGACACCGCTTACGCGATTATAGCCGAGTTAACAACAGCGCGCCAGTCGTTTCTTCTTTTCGCTACGTGGCGCCAATTAGATATTCCAAGCGAAGCCAGGTCCTTCTCAAACGGAGTGGAGGTGTTCCTCTTCCTCTGCTTCCTCCGGCGGGTACTGCGTCGAATACTTTCAGAGCTGGAGTGTTTTCATCCATTCGGACAACATGACCTAGCCAGCGTAGCCGCTTTCTTTTAATTCGCTGAACTATGTCGATGTCGTCATATATCTCATATTGCTCATCGTTCCATCGAATGCGATATTCGCCGTGGCCAATGCGCAAAGGAGCATAAATCTTTCGCACAACCTTTCTCTCGAAAACTCGTAACGTCGACTCAGCAGATGTTGTCATCGTTCATGCCTCTGCACCATATAGCAGGATGGGAATGATGAGTGACTTGTAGAGTTTTGTTTTTGTTCGTCGAGAGCGGACTTTGCTTCTCAATTGCCTACAGTCCGAAGTAGCACCTGTTGGCAAGAGTTATTCTGCGTTGGATTTCGAGGCTGACATTGTTGTTGGTGTTAATTCTGGTTCCAAGATAGACGAAATTATCTACAACTTCAAAGTTATGACTGTCAACAGTGACGTGAGAGCGACGACTGTTTGTTTGATGACAAGAAATACTAAAATATGTTTTGCTTCCTTTGTCCAGTCTAGAGAAAGCAGAACTAACATCGCGGGTGTTGAGACCGATGATATCAATATCATCGGCATACGCCAGCAGCTGAACACTCTTATACAAGTTTGCACCTGCTCGAGTAAGTTCTGCAGCTCAAAATTATTTTCTCCAGTAGCAGGTTGAAGAAGTCGCACGATAGAGAGTCGCCTTGTCTGAAACCTCGTTTGGTATCGAACGGTTCGGAGAGGTCTTTCCCGATCCTGACGGAACTTTTGGTATTACTCAATGTCAGTTTATACAGCCGTATTAGTTTTGCGGCGATACCAAATTCAGACATCGCGGCTAACTCTGTTTTATTTCCACGAGCCTGGCTCGGGAATTTCGGCCCAACATGATTATCGAGCCGGCTGTGGGTGTAGAATGTACATATTTTTTTTAGAGAAAATAAATAAAAATTGTTTCGTTTTCGACAGGTCGTAAAA
>NW_026092732.1:0-7098 GCF_024586455.1 Bactrocera neohumeralis | reverse complement strand
ACAATCCTCATCAAAGCGAGGTTCTTCAACATATCGCTGATTTGCGCCCACGCCCCGACGGAAGAGAAGGACGATGTGACCAAAGATGCCTTCTATGAGCGCTTGGAGCGCGCTTATGAGAGCTGCCCCCGCCACGATGTCAAAATCGTGCTTGGCGACTTTAACGCCAGGGTGGGCAAAGAAGGTATATTTGGCACTACGGTCGGTAAATTCAGCCTCCACGACGAAACATCCCCAATTCGTCGTGGCCCGAAATATGGTTATCTGTAGTGCTAGATTCCAGCATAAGAAGATTCATCAAGCTACCTGGCTGTCTCCGGATCGAAAAAGTACCAACCAGATCGATCATGTTGTGATAGATGGAAGACACGTCTCCAGTGTTTTAGATGTGCGTGCGCTCCGAGGTCCTAACATCGACTCGGACCACTATCTAGTTGCAGCTAAGATTCGCACTCGCCTCTGTGCAGCAAAAAACGCACGCCAACAAACACAAGGAAGGTTCGACGTCGAGAAGCTGCAATCACAACAGACAGCCGAAAGATTTTCTACTCGGCTTGCAATCCTGCTCTCTGAGAGCACTAGTCAACAACTCGGTATAAGGGAACTGTGGGACGGCATTTCAAATTCCTTACGTACAGCTGCAACCGAAACCATTGGTTTTCGGAAAGAGCAAAAGAACAGCTGGTACGACGAGGAGTGCCGTGTCGCAGTGGAGAGAAAACAGGCTGCCTACCTCGCAACGTTACGATCGACCACTACACGTGCGGGATGGGATAGACACCGAGAGTTGAAGAGGGAAGCGAGACGCATTTGCAGACAGAAGAAGAAAGAGGCCGAAATGCGTGAGTACGAAGAGCTTGATAAGCTGGCCGACAGCGGTAATGCTCGAAAATTCTACGAAAAAATGCGGCGGCTTACGCACAACACCAGGAAAAGGAGAACCCGATTCCCCAATCGATGACGATGGAGCAGACGTTCCATTACCCGACCATGAAGAGTTTCGAATAGCAATTGCCCGCCTCAAGAACAACAAAGCGGCAGGGGCCGACGGACTACCGGCCGAGCTATTCAAACACGGCGGCGAAGAACTAATAGGGAGCATGCATCAGCTTCTTTGTAAAATATGGTCGTTCGAAAGCATGCCCAACGATTGGAATTTAAGTGTGCTATGCCCAATCCATAAAAACGGAGACCCCACAATCTGCGCCAACTACCGTGGGATAAGCCTCCTCAACATCGCATATAAGGTTCTATCGAGCGTATTGTGTGAAAGATTAAAGCCCACCGTCAACAAACTGATTGGACCTTATCAGTGTGGCTTTAGACATGGCAAATCAACAACCGACCAGATATTCACCATGCGCCAAATCTTGGAAAAGGCCCGTGAAAGGAGAATCGACACACACCACCTCTTCGTCGATTTCAAAGCTGCTTTCGACAGCACGAAAAGGAGCTGCCTTTATGCCGCGATGTCTGAATTTGGTATCCCCGCAAAACTAATACGGCTGTGTAAACTGACGTTGAGTAACACCAAAAGCTCCGTCAGGATCGGGAAGGACCTCTCCGAGCCGTTCGATACCAAACGAGGTTTCAGACAAGGCGAATCCCTATCGTGCGACTTCTTCAACCTGCTCCTGGAGAAAATAGTTCGAGCTCCAGAACTAAACAGAGAAGGTACCATCTTCTATAAGAGTGTACAGCTGCTGGCGTATGCCGACGATATTGATATCATCGGCCTCAACACCCGCGCCGTTAGTTCTGCTTTCTCTAGGCTGGACAAGGAAGCACAGAAAATGGGTCTGGTAGTGAACGAGGGCAAAACGAAATATCTCCTGTCATCAAACAAACAGTCGTCGCACTCGCGACTTGGCTCTCACGTCACTGTTGACAGTCATAACTTTGAAGTTGTAGATAATTTCGTCTATTTAGGAACCAGCATTAACACCAATAATAATGTCAGCCTGGAAATCCAACGCAGGATTGCTCTTACCAACAGGTGCTACTTCGGACTGAGTAGGCAATTGAAAAGTAAAGTCCTCTCTCGACGAACAAAAACCAAACTCTATAAGTCGCTCATAATTCCCGTCCGGCTATATGGTGCAGAGGCTTGGGCGATGACAGCAACCGATGAGTCGACGTTACGAGTTTTCGAGAGAAAAATTCTGCGAATATCGCATCCGATGGAACGATGAGCTGTACGAGATATATGACGATATTGACATAGTTCAGCGAATTAAAAGACAGCGGCTACGCTGGCTAGGTCACGTTGTACGGATGGATGAAAAACTCCAGCTCTGAAAGTATTCGACGCAGTACCCGCCGGGGGAAGCAGAGGAAGAGGAAGACCTCCACTTCGTTGGAAGGACCAAGTGGAGAAGGACCTGGCTTCGCTTGGAATATCCAATTGGCGCCACGCAGCGAAAAGAAGAAATGACTGGCGCGCTGTTGTTAACTCGGCTATAATCGCGTAAGCGGTGTCTACGCCAATTAAGAAGAAGAAGAAGAAGAAGAATTTATCTTATTTTGAAAATATAATAGCAGAAGAAAATTGAAATCTTTACAGTCATAACGAACAAAATCACGAGAGCCTAGGAATTATTCCACGGGAAACAGAATCTGGAATTTTGATAATTAAGACATTATTAAAAGAATTAAAACAAACCCATTTTCGGCAAAAAAGGCGTATAAATGAATTAGGAACACTTTGGAAATGGATAGCCGGTACACCAGACCACGACGACTTTGTTAAAATGACAAATTGGACCAACTAGTAATAAGTAACAATAAACAATTCACAACAAATTCAGAAATGTTTAAAATAATAACAGAATTAACTGACACAGTAAATAATATTGAAGGTGATACTACAAACAGGAAAATTAAAAGAAAACGAAATCAATATGTTATACATGAACTGCAAGATTTAATAAATGCAATAACTTTTGGTAAAATTGGAATTTTAAATCCAACAATTTTACATTTTGATGAACTAAAAAACGTTACATATTACCAACACGGTATACGTATAATGACCATAACAAGTTTAATGGACATTTAAATTTAAAATAGCCCAAAAAGGAGACATAATTATAATTTATATAAAATACCCTAAAATAGAACTAACATGTAAGTAGTACTATGATGTCAGAGCCATAGCTCAATTCGATGGTAAGCTTATTATTGACCAGAACATAATATATTGTAACACTAAATTTTTTAATATTCAAAATTCTAAAACAGAAATTTCAAAAACCTATTGTAAACTAGATAAAAAAAGCACATGTTAGTCAGAAATTTTAAACAAAAAACAAGGAAATTGTAATAAATTAAGAGAAAAAAACTTGCAAATTGAAGAAATTAAACCAGGAGTGATATTAGGTGCAGGAGTGTCGATTGGCTGAAGACGGACTGCAGCTAGTTAGCGAATATCGCAGATGATGCTTGCTTCTTGTGGGTGAACATCATCCGCAAAATACTCGTGATTGAGATGTCCTACTGGCCAGGTAATTTCCAGAAACGAGTGCTCTTTGAGGAAACCCCTGTGTACTTCCTCAGCTGATTGCAGAATTGCCTTCATTGCAGAGCTGTCCTTATCCCGGAAATTATTGATTTGCTTGAAGTGTGGAGTGAGTGCCTTAACGCGATTGATTTGCGATCTGGCTTTAAGCACGAGCTCGTCAGTTAGCCGTGCGAGTGATTGTGCACGTTTTGACGAGCGAGTGGATTTGACAGAACCTGTCTCGTCCACATCCGAGAGCACAGGTGATTGTCGTCCTGACGTAACAGGCACGTTGTGTGTAGGTGCTGATAGCACCGTTGACTTGTGACTTTGTGTCGATTTGATCGATTGCACGTCCGAATCTTTACACTCCGGATTGAGTGCCTCGCTATCGGACATGATTTGACCCGCAAAGAAAAAACTGTATTATAGATTGTACAAAAATTCAAAAGAAAAAATTCACAAAGAATTAACCGGAAAGCACAAAAGCGAAGGACCAAACTGTATATTATACTATTGAGTGCATCGGTTTAAGATGTTGCACCACACGTTCATTACCATGAGGACTGATCTATTAAATCAGCCCTCACTTTATACACAGCCTCTGTATATTGATTTAATTAATTTTATTGTATTTTTTATAACGATTGACTTACAAACTATATTATTAATGCATGAGATGAGCCAATAGAAATAATAAAAAGGACTTTTACGATTGCACGTGTGTGACTTGAAGGTTAGAAAACGAAGCGAGTGTCGATGATTGCTAAAAAAGATGTGGTCCGATCGGTTGTGATATGCACGAGAAAGTGAGCCACTTATTTCCGTTTATAGCGTGGCTAGAGTGTTGCCACTGTATAACAGTGTGACCAGAGTGTGGGCAATGCATTGGCAATTTTATAACCGTGTGACTAGAGTGTGGGCAATGCATTGGCAATCCGTAAAAAAACATATAGAAAATAAATCAAATATCGAAGAAAAGGTTTTAGAATTGCTTCAAAGTTTCACAGATGTAAAACAAACTACTTTAGACAATGAACCAAACTTTACCACACCAACATTTAAGTCCTTAATGCGCAGGTTAAATATTGAAATTTATTTTTGTAATTCACGTCACAGCATAACTAACGGACAAGTTGAAAGAGTCCATTCAACAATAATTGAAATAGCCAGATGAATAAAAGAAGAATACAATATTGTCAGTAATTTAGAAACTATACTTAGAGCAGCGAAAAAATACAATACAACAATACATTCAGTACCGAATTTTAAACCAAATAAAGTAATTTATAATAAAATAAACCACGAAAATTTGCCAACAACTGTAAAGCAAGCACAGGAGAAAATGCTAACGTTTCATAATAAACATAGATCAGATAGCAATATCATCCCGGCCAAATCATTTACGAGAAAATAATAGAAGAGAGAAATAAATTACAACCTAGATATAAAAAACAGCGAGTTAAGGAAAATTTTGAGAATAAAATAATTAATAATAGAAATAGAGTTATCATAAAAATAATATAAAATCATAATTATTATAAGTTTCCAATATGATCATTTTAATTTTTACTGCACTAATCTGCTCAGCAGTCGCTGATGCTATAGACTATACCCGACAAGACTACGTACTTATCGAAAATGGAGATGTTTCCATTTATGAGGAATACGGGGACCTATTTCACATTACTAATTTATCTTATTTTGAAAATATAATAGCAGACGAAAATTGAAATTTTTACAGTCATAACGAACAAAATCACGAGAGCCTAGGAATTATTACACAGGAAACAGAATCTGAAATTTTGATAATTAAAACATTATTAAAAGAATTAAAACAAACCCATTTTCGGCAAAAAAGGCGTATAAATGATTTAGGAACACTTTGGAAATGGATAGCCGGTACATCAGACCACGACGACTTTGTTAAAATGACAAATTGGACCAACTAGTAATAAGTAACAATAAACAACTCACAACAAATTCAGAAATGTTTAAAATAATAACAGAATTATCTGACACAGTAAATAATATTGAAGGTGATACCACAAACAGGAAAATTAAAAAGAAAACGAAATCAATATGTTATACATGAACTGCAAAATTTAATAAATGCAATAACTTTTGGTAAAACTGGAATTTTAAATCCAACAATTTTACATTTTGATGAACTAAAAAACGTAACATATTACCAACACGGTATACGTATAATGACCATAACAAGTTTAATGGACATTTAAATTTAAAATAGCCCAAAAAGGAGACATAATTATAATTTATATTAAATACCCTAAAATAGAACTAATATGTTAGTAGTACTATGATGTCAGAGCCATAGCTCAATTCGATGGTATGCTTATTATTGACCAGAACTTAATATATTGTAACACTAAATTTTTTAATATTCAAAATTCTAAAACAGAAATTTCAAAAACCTATTGTAAACTAGATAAAAAAAGCACATTTTAGTCAGAAATTTTAAACAAAAAACAAGGAAATTGTAATAAATTAAAAGAAAAATACTTCCAAATTGAAGATATTAAACCAGGAGTGATATTAGGTGCAGGAGTGTCGATTGGCTGAAGACGGACTGCAGCTAGTTGGCGAATATCGCAGATGATGCTTGCTTCTTGTGGGTGAACATCATCCGCAAAATACTCGTGATTGAGATGTGCTACTGGCCAGGTAATTTCCAGAAACGAGTGCTCTTTTAGGAAACCCCTGTGTACTTCCTCAGCTGATTGCAGAATTGCCTTCATTGCAGAGCTGTCCTTATCCCGGAAATTATTGATTTGCTTGAAGTGTGGAGTGAGTGCCTTAACGCGATCGATTTGCGATCTGGCTTTAAGCACGAGCTCGTCAGTTAGCCGTGCGGGTGATTGTGCACGTTTTGACGAGCGAGTGGATTTGACAGAACCTGTCTCGTCCACATCCGAGTGCACAGGTGATTGTCGTCCTGACGTAACATACACGTTGAGTGTAGGTGCTGATATCACCGTTGACTTGTGACTTTGTGTCGATTTGATCGATTGCACGTCCGAATCTTTACACTCCGGATTGGGTGCCTCGCTATCGGACATGATTTGACCCGCAAAGAAAAAACTGTATTATAGATTGTACAAAAAATTAAAAGAAAAAATTCACAAAGAATTAACCGGAAAGCACAAAAGCCGCGGAGAACAAACGCGAGATGATCCGGCTCGAAGGACAAAACTGTATATTATACTATTGAGTGCATCGGTTTTAGATGTTGTACCCCACGTTCATTGCCATGAGGACTGATCTATTAAATCAGCCCTCACTTTATACACAGCCTCTGTATATTGATTTAATTAATTTTATTGTATTTTTTATAACGATTGACTTACAAACTATATTATTAATGCATGAGTTGAGCCAATAGAAATAATAAAAAGGACTTTTACGATTGCACGTGTGTGACTTGAAGGTTAGAAAACGAAGCGAGTGTCGATGATTGCTAAAAAAGATGTGGTCCGATCGGTTGTGATATGCACGAGAAAGTGAGCCACTTATTTCCGTTTATAGCGTGGCTAGAGTGTTGCCACTGTATAACAGTGTGACCAGAGTGTGGGCAATGC
>NW_026092731.1:0-7261 GCF_024586455.1 Bactrocera neohumeralis | reverse complement strand
TGAAGAATAGGGATATACCCCTTATATAAATTTTACCTCGTCTAATGGAGGGTTTTAAAGAATGCGTTGAAAGACTTTTGGTGCGGGCGGGATTACCATGTGATGTGGGTATATGCTAAGCCATTATACCCTATTCAAAGTGACAATTGGACCTTTATATGAGGTAAATAATATTATATTATTATCTATTTATGTGTAAACTATGGATTGCAGGAAATTTATTGTAAATTTTTGTAGAATGGCATTTTCTTGCGTGAATACGATCAAAAGAAGTTAACCCGAGGAGAATATTGCATGTATGGCCTTAAAATAGATAGTGTATCTCAGTTATGAACCATATAACTGTCCACTACCGTTCTTCTCGTCCCGGAGATTCAGCAAACTATGAGTAAATAAATTGTAAATACACATACTACCTATGTATAAATGATCATGTGACGAGCTCGGTCAGTTTAGCCATATCGGACTGACTGTCCGTCTGTATCTATACGAATAGTCCATCAGTTTTTGCGTCATCGATCTGATTTGTGTTTGTCCTTAGGGAGCTGCTCATTTGTATGATCAGAGCGAGTCACTTGTGTTTGTGTGTGTAAATGTGTCCGAAAAGTTTATACTACTCGTTTAGCGAGGTTGTGCAGTTTGGGACCGGTCACGTGAAACCACTCCCAATGAAAGGAACAACAGCCTCGGCTGAAAGACTCCCACTTCTAAGGACGGCCACAGTAAATGTAATAAGGACTATGATTTGAGGGCATTCACCTGAAGGCCTCCGTAGTAGATGCTCAGCTTTTTGACGTCCTCGTAAGTAAAGGCTGACATCACCGCCGTCCAGGGATTTGTGATGGACGAACCTCCATAAAAGAGCGCAAATTAGGTGTCGGATTTGTAACAACTGATTTACGCCCACGCGCCGACGGAAAAGAAGAAGGACGATATGACCAAAGATGTCTTCTATGAGTTGTTGGAGCACGCACCAATGAAGCTGCCCCCACCATTGTAGAAATTGTGCCTGGCGAATTTAACGACAGGGTGGCAAAAAAGGCGTCTTTTTGTACAACAGTTGGAAAATTCGGTCTTTGTGGCGTAAATCTATTCAAATGGGTTGAGACTGATCGACTTCGCAGGGGCCCGAAATATGGTTGCCTGCAATACAGATTCAGCACAAGAAAATTCTCAGGTACTTGGCTGTCTCTGGACAAAACATGACATGATGACATGTATCCAGTAACTCTGAGGACCTAGGACATCAACGACTCGAACCACTATCTTGTTACAGCGAAGATACGTGACCGCTCAATACAGCAAAGCGCGCTTGTTAACAAATACGATGCGGAGAAGCTACTGTCACAACCGACCGCGAAACAATTGGTTTCGTAAGCGTCGAACCCTTTTTCCAGCAGCCTGTGGGAACGGCAGGAAAGTGTAACATCTGGATGAAAAACTCGAATCCTCAATCGATGACGATGGAATAGATTCATTGTCCGACTATGATGAGTTTCAGTGGAATTGCAATTACCCGTCTGAAGAGCAATAAAGCGGTAGGGCCGACGGATTACCGGCTGAGGTTTTCAAATACGGCGGCAAAAACTAGCACGCAGCATGCAACAGCTTCTTTGCAAGATTTGGGCCGGATGATTGAAAACGGGTAAGTGTGCTCAGGCCAATCTACAAATTGGAACTCCAAAGTCGGCATAATTATCGCTTTCTAATATCTCGCATATAAGGACTTATCAAGCATAGTATCGACCAGGGTTTCACCATGTGCCAAGTCTTAGAAAATACGTGAAAGAAAAAATTAATACATACTACCTCTTCGTTGATTCTAAGAGAAGCCTTTCGACAGCACGAAAATCAACTGCCTCTATGCCGCTATGTATGAACTTGGTATCCTCATCAACATAATACAACTCTGTAAGTTGACTTTGAGCAACAGGAAAAAGCTCCGTCAGGATCAGGAAGCACTCTTCGACCTGCTCGATACCAAGCGAGGTTTCGAACAAGGAGACTCCTTGACGCCTCTCGACGATAAGGACCAAACTCTACTAAGTTCGTCATCATTCCGTTCTTCTGAATGCGGAGGAATGGAACATTAACTGATGAGCCAGCCTTAAGAGTGTTCGAGAAAGGTTTTTGGAAGATTATGGTCCTTTGACATTGGCAAACGGCGAGTACCGCAGTCGATGGAAGGATGAGCTGTATGAGATATACGTCCACGTTGACATAGTGCAGCGAATTAAGAGACAGCGGTTGCGCTGGCTTTATGTTGTCCGTTGGAAGAGAACACTCAGATTTGAAGGTTTTCGATTCAGTATCCGCCGGTAGAAGCAGTGGAGGAGGAAGACCTTCACCCGTTGGAGATTTCAGGTGGCTGCACTTGGTATCTCCGGATTATCCAAATAGCGAAAAGCAACTACGTAAACGTTGTCAACGCAAGTAAAGAAGAATATACCAGTTCGGCTTGGACAATAGTAGCATTTGCCGGCCGAACAAAATCCAGCTGATAAACCAAGCCTGTTTGTGAATTTTCTCTTTTTGTCAAGATATCTTCTTGCAATTCGGCATGATTATTATTCAAAGCGTCGCCAAAATCTCTGAACATGTTGTTCAGATAGAATCACTATAGTATACAGTTGTCATTCATCAACTGATAAAAATCAAGATAAAAAGATATTTTTGCATCCTTTAAGCTATAAAACCTGTAAACCTACCTGTGAAAGGTATTATAGCTTCAGTGCAGCTGAATTTACTATATTGAGATATTTAAAGAAACGAAGCTTTCAAAAACTCTGTAACGAAATCAAGACTTTTAAATTCCTGTAAAACAGGATTCAAATGCTAATTTTTCGTCAAAAGCCCCTGTCCATGATTATTAAATTCGAGCTCCAAAAAGAAAGTCTCATCTATTTCTGATCCAAAGATGCAAAGGTGAGCTATTTATTCGATGTTTTAAAAAGACACGACTCCTACTAAGATAGAATGAAAGTATGTACTCAAAGTACTTAGAGCAATCCATTTTCCAACAGTCTTTATTTAGATACCAGATCATGGAGATAACGAGAACACAAAAGGAATTGTGAAAGTCTATTGCATTATTATTATTTTATACCCTCGCAACAAAGTTGCTAAGGAGAGTATTATAGTTTTGTTCACATAACGGTTGTTTGTAAGTCCTAAAACTAAAGAGTCAGATATAGGGTTATGTATACCAAAGTGATCAGGGTGACGAGTAGAATTGAAATCCGGATGTCTGTCTGTCCATCCATCCCGTCCGTCCGTCCGTGCAAGCTGTAACTTGAGTAAAAATTGAGATATAATGATGAAACTTGGTACACGTATTCCTTGGCTCCATAAGAAGGTTAAGTTCGAAGATGGCAAAATCGGCCCTGCTACGCTCACAAAATGGTGAAAACCGAAAAACCTATAAAAGTGTCATAACTAAGCCATACATAAAGATTTTAAAGTGAAATGGTTGGCACAAGAATCGCATTAGAGGGCATATTTGGACAAATTTTTTTGGAAAAATCGGATAATTTTTTATACCATCTCCCTACTATAGCTATGTCAACAACTCTAAAGAGTCGTTTCCTTCAGGCATTTTCATATACAGTTCAAAAAAGAAATCGGATAATAACCACGCCCACCTCCCAACAAAGGTTATGTTGAAAATCACTAAAAGTATGTTAACCGACTAGAAGGAAGCTGCACCCAGACTTTTTTAAAAATTGAAAATGGGCGTGGCGTCGCCCACTTATGACCAAAAACCATATCTCAGGAAATACTAGACCGATTTCAATGAAATATACAATATTTTCTTAACATCCTGATGACATGTACGAAATATTAAATCGGTTCACAACCACGCCTTCTTCCAATATAACGCTATTTGCCGAATTCCATCTGATGCCTTCTCTGTATAATATATACATTAGAACTAATGATGATAACGGAATAAAACTTTTACACAAATACGTTATTTGAGCTGAGGTATCCTTGTAAAAAAATTGTCGTGATCGGACTATAACTTTTCAAGGTCCCTGATATCGAACACGAAGAACTCAGTGCCTAACCTAACCTAAATTTAATTTTCACCAAATATCGGTAAATCTCTTAGATATTTTCATGTATTCAGAGGGCATCATTTTTATACTCTCGCAATAAAGTTGCTAATAACGAGTATCTCGATTATCACTTTATCATGCGAGAGTAACTAAATGTTCGGCAGACACCTAACTTGTAGCCCCTTTCCCTTACTTGTTTTTCTTTAATTTTCTTATATCTATATATTTTTATAAAATTTCTTCCGAATAGTGATGTTGGTTTCCTTGCCATTTTATTGCTAACCATACTGATCTATTGGGTCATACCGGAGCTATATAAAAATCATACAACAAATGCTTGATTTGCTATCTCAACGCGCTGGCAATCGCGAGTACGATGATTATTATGGTCAATTTGAGAACGGAGGATTACAGAACCGTTGCATGTACTGTAATTGGTGAGTGTTTTAATGAATTTGATTTAATTTTTCAATTTACTTCGATCCAAACATATTTATATACGTTTCTTGTGTAATATAGGTTCAGTCGCTTATTACTTTTACCTGAGCTTTCTTCTGGCTCAATAGCATTTGTTTTGATATTTGAATACATTTTCTGGATACCTCAACGTTGCACGTCACAACAAGCAACACGCGCACATTTTCGCAACTAAGCTCTACGCTTGGGAGTGCCACTGTTGATGACTATTGTGACCATGACATTACAGTTTTTCCGATATAGATATTCGACAAATCTGGTATCGGTTATTCACATTGTTGGCTGAAAAGTAAGAAAAATTCATATTGAAATAATGGTTTTATCTTTAATTTCATTTTCTTCTCTCTTCCAGCCGATGATTGGTCAGCTATGATGTATTTTCATGGACCCTGTTTATTGCTCATCGCCGTTAATACAGTGATGTTTTTATTTAACTGCGCGCAAGATCTATAGAGAAAGCCAAATTAAGGGCGTCTCACGAGCATGAACTGCAGGCACATGAAATCACATGAGCATCGGTGAGTTGCTTGGTCCAATATAAATGGAAAAATACACCATTATACGTTATTCTCTCTTCTAGTGCTTCGCTATTCTTGCGTTTGTTTATTGTAATGGGTGTCAGTTGGATTTTGAAATGTTCGGTTATATAATGGGACCAAATCCGTTTTTCAAGGTGGCGGATTTCTTCAACGCATCCCAGGCTTGATTATATTCACCTTTTTTATTTTGAAGAAACACACTGCTGCTAATTAAAAAAGGTAATTGTTCATAATTTTTTGAATTTTGTTTGCAAAGTAACAGAGGATGACGTATTCTAATTCAATTCTATCATTCGCGTCGGGTCGAAGTAGCCCGAGAAAACGTGCTTTTTATTCAGGCATGAACTGCCCACTCGGCAGCACTTTTCAAACTTTTTTTTTGCGTTCCTCAAGCAACAATATCCTACGGTGTTAAAGTCAGTTACTGAACTGTTACTCTTATTGTTTCAGTATTTTAGCGTTTTCGACGGATGACGCCATCGAGGAATAGCGCATGAAATTCACTAATCTTCCGCTAAGCTAATTTCAATTTATCTCTCTAATATCGGTCGAGTTGATAGCAAATATCCATCCTTTTGCTTTTACTAAAGGGAGATCATGTTATGCCAATAACCAACTCACCATACAAGTATCTTTGCTCTTAGCTATGTTTATCTATCTCTTTGGAATCTATCTATATATATCTATTACAATAGAGATCAGCCCATTTTCTATCTTTTCTTATCTACGGCTATATTTCTTTCTCTTTTCTTACTATACTATTCTAAAACTACTTTCTCATTTTTATCGTTATTCCTGCCCTTTATCACTATTTGTATTTCCATAATATCTACTTTCTTTCTATCTCTTATATATCTATAGATATGTTTTGCAGATCTGCCACTAAATATATAATATATTTTTTCAGATCTCAACCTTTAAAATACATTTCTGTCTTTTATATATCTCAACTGCCCTCCCCAGTTATCCGCTACTATTCCTGACCAGTATTAACATTTTAAAACTTGCGGATCAGAATTTTAGATTTTCAAAAAATTGAAAAGGGAAAGTTAAACGTTTAATAATATTTTCAAACTCTGCTAGATAAACATTTTAAAACCCTCATCCTAGTCGATACGATTTCA
Source organism: Bactrocera neohumeralis (assembly GCF_024586455.1). Taxonomy (NCBI): domain Eukaryota; kingdom Metazoa; phylum Arthropoda; class Insecta; order Diptera; family Tephritidae; genus Bactrocera; species Bactrocera neohumeralis. The sequence goes on along the minus strand of NW_026092731.1, from coordinate 1,063 downwards.
AAATTTTGCAAATGATTTGAAAAAATTTTTTAAAGTAATACCTGTCGAGAGCTCAAAAAATCATTGAGTGGGTTCCCAAGATTAACACATACTATCCATCTGATGGATAGTAGAAGGGGTTTTCTTCCATTTAATTTTATAATATTTTTTTATTGAAAATTTTTTAAAGTGTTTCTTTATTAGATAACAACATCGGTAAGTTGATCGTGCCTAAGACAAAATCAAACCAATCGCCCGATCTCAATTAGAAAAAAACAAACACATTTTTTTTAAAAATATGCCCTAAAGTATTTAAATTTTTATTGTCAAAAACGATATTTATTTTTGAAAAATGAAGGTTTAAAACATTTTTTCCATATATATGTACGGCTAAAATCTCCATATAGAGTTGGTTTTTGCGGTAAGTAATATGATCTTTACCGTTACGAGGAAGTCTCCACGAAAGTACTAAAATGATCGGATAAAAATTGTTATTTAAAAAGGAATATACTTACATATTTTAGATCACGAGCTGATGACAAATTATAATCATCAACTATGCTGAAAAAAATATGAAATACTGTTCACGCCTACTCCTAATGGTGATGGGTACGAGTTAATCATCCAAGCGAGCAAGAAAAAAAAATGAGCTAGCAATAAAGGAACGCCCAAAACTTTAGACTTAAAAAAAGATAATTTTTAAAAAAAAGACCAACTAATTATCGCCGGAGACCAATGTAAACCCCAAAAAAGGAAAGGGGGGGGTTGCCCAAAACCCCCATTGAGAGGAAAGGTTCTAGAAATGGCGCGGATAGGTTAATAGTGCTCAATGCAAAAAAAGCAAACACATTCAGAAGACGGGGGTGGGGGGGAAAACCCCACCATATATTTCCTATCATCAGAACGATGGAGGTCCTGGAGGACTTCATTGGCAACGATCATCGTAATTTTTTCCCATCGACACCGGGAAAAAACGCAACCGGCACAGGAAAAAAACTTTGGAACATTAGTAAACTAAATACTTGAAATTAATCTTCGTAGACGACCAAGCTTATCCAAAACTCCCATATGCAAGAAAAATTTT
>NW_026092730.1:0-6050 GCF_024586455.1 Bactrocera neohumeralis | reverse complement strand
AGTTCCCCGGAGTTTATTTTTTTAAATTTTAAGTATAAAAATATTTTAGTTTTCCTTTCCCCCACAAGCGCTTCAACCCAATAAAAAAAAATTTTTCAACAAGAAAAAAAAAATTTTAAATAAGAAAAAAAAATTAAATTATAAGAATACATGTTGTAAGGTTTGGGTTGTTGTATAAGAAAACTTTTTACAAAAGAGAATATTTTTTTTTTTAAAAATCACACATAGGTTTTCCCACTTTTTGATTTCGGGTTTTGACGTCAAAGAAAGGGAGAGCACGGGTAGGGTGTTTTTGTTTTAAAAATTAAAAAAGAAACATTTAAAGATTTGGGGACTTTTTGCCCTGATATTTACATCAAATATCAGAACAAAAATCCCCATATATGTCACCCACTTTTGCAGATATTTTCTGGGGGATTTTATTTCTCTTCTTTTAGCAATTAAAAAAATTTTTTGATAACAAATTGGGCAAAAAATTTCACGGTTTATGTAGGCTGATAAGGTAAAAAAGAAGGCAATAAAATTTAAGGGGGTGAATTTTGGGGAAACCCTGATCCACTCTCAATTTTGAAGAATTGTTCCGGTTTCAGGGGCAAAAAAAATTTTGTATTTCATAAAAAATTAGGGGTTGTGATTTTTTCCCAAGTTATTTTCAAAAAAAAACCAATAGGTTTGGCGTAGTTTTTTGAAAATAGGGTTGACAAAAGATATATAATATTTAAATTTTCCCCATCTGATTCAATATTCATTCCTATTTATATATAAATTTAGAACATTGTAGCTTTTAAGAACAAAGAGCACGCACGGGGGTCCCAAAACCAAAAAACCAAAATAAAAATTTTCAAACTTTGGTGTCGTTCGTTCGGTAATTATTATTGTCAAACTTGTCTTTTCCTAAAACCCCAAACTTTGAGAGGCATATTTGGTAAAATATTAAACCCCGAAAATACAAACCCTTGGCCAGATGTTTTCGCCCATCCCGCATTTTCCCCATGAAAGCCAGAGGAAAAAAATTTAAATTGTATACAGAGAATCGACAAGAAGAGGTTCCACCTTTTTTGGGATTAACTTTCCAGTAGGTCAATGTTCAAACCCCAGTTTCATCTATGAGAAATGAAAAATACAACAAAATAGGGAAAAAAGATAAAACCGTTTCCGAATCAGGGTAATTTATATGAACAGCAATTTTGAATTCCCAAAACCCTGGGGAATGAAAAAAATAAAACCAAATTTTTAACGAAACGGGGATTTTTTTTTTACATGCCGCCAAGCTCTCAATTAAAAAAATGTAAATTGTGGTGAGGCTGGAACGCCAAAACTAAATTTTAAAACGGCCAACTAGAAAAACGCCATAAAACCCCCATCAAAGAAAACTTGAGTAATTAGCTTTAGCGAATTATTATTTTTTTTTTTTGAAAGTTTACCCAAGAGAAATTTTAAAAAAATTATTATATTAAATAAAAGAAACTTTTTCATAAAAGATTCAGTAATGTAATATTTTTATTTTTAAATTAATTTTTTTTTGAATATTTTCTTTTTTGTTTGGGAAAAACCTAACAAATAATTTTTTACTTTTTAAAGTTTTTGTATTGAATGGGGGGGTAGTAACAGCCATATTTTTAAAAATGATTAACTTTTGAACATACATATAATATAATTTCATATGTAAAAATGTTATCCAACATATGGGTTTTTAAAACCCGTTTGCACAAACTGTCTTTATGAGCCTCAAATTTTTTGGTTTTAAAAATTAGTTTTAAAATTTATTATTTTAATATATATTTTTTGTGTTTTTTTTAAATTTTTACGTATTGAACTTTTTTTTTAATGTAAAATTTTTTTTTAAAAATAAAGTAATTATTTTACCAGCTGCATTCAAAATATTAAATAAAATATATGGAATGGGAAACCCTATTCTAATAACGGCTTTGGATTTGGGTAAAAAGAAAATGTTTTTTTTGGTCTTTTTTTTATGTGAATTTGTTGATAAAATTTTTTTAGAACGGAAATCAATAATTTGATCGGATAATTTTGAGATATATTTTTTGAAATTTTTTTTAAAGGCGGGAGATGTTTCCAAAATTATAAAAATTTAAAAGGGGAGTTCCATAAAAAAGGTAAAACCAATGGGAAAATGGGGTTTGGGCGGGAAACAAAAAAAAATCTAATTAAAAAAAAATTTTCCTTTAAAGCACAGGAAAAACATTTTTTAAAAAAAACTAAAGACTTTATTCAAGACAACTTTTATAAATATGTTTTTTTTTATTAAGAAACCCTTAAATTTTGAAATCAAAGGGTTTTTTTTTGGGATTTGATTTAATTTAATTATACTTTTTTATAGTTTATAAGAAATGAAATTTTTAAAGGGGTATAATTTTTTCCGAAACAAAATTTAAAAATTTTTCTTTTTGAAAGGACAGAACCCTTTTTCCCCGAAAAATTTGGTAATTTAAAGGGGAGATCGATTTATCCCCCGTCGATATTTTTTCCCCGGCGTTTAAACCAAAATTTTTAATTTTGAAACCAAGAATAGGGAAAAAGATGTTCTAAAGGGGAAGGAAACGAAAATTTAAAAAAAATTAATTTTTTTTTGAAAAAAATTTTATTCAGCTTTTTTTTCACAATTAGGGAGGAAAAATAGCCTGAAGTTTCCAATCAATAAAACATTTGATTTGAAAGAAGAGAATTTTTGGCCAGCTTAGGACGGGCAGAAAAAGGTTTGGGAAAGGCCCCCAAGGCCTTCGACGTCTTGTTTCCAGGTAAATAAGGGTTTAAAGGCATTCCGCGTTAAAAACCCTCTAGCATTTGGGAAACCACAAAAGACCCCCCGGTTTTGATTCGATTTTCGGAACCCCGAATTAGCTTTTAAGTTTTTTTACTTCATAGATGTTTTTTTGGCCTTAAAAATATTTTTCATAAATTCGATATTCGTTTATATTTCTCCATTTTTATCAAAAATTTTTATTTTTTTTAGATCCAAATAGGGGGTTTTGGGTCAGGAATGGACAAATTGTAGCTTTTTTTCGTAAGACTTGATAATTTGGAAACGTACGGATGATGTTCATTTTTAATGTGTAAAAAGTCTTTGGATTTTACCCGGGATGGCAAGATTTCAGCAATTTTTAAAAATCAAGAATATCCAGGTAAGATGGCAAACTGACTTTACAAAATAAATTTTTAAAATGTTTTATAACCATAAATTTTTTAAATAGAAACATAAATTTTTAAACGGTGGAAAATTTAAAAAAAACCAAAATATTTAATTATTAATCAATATAAAAGGGGCATTAAAAGAAAAGGACTTTTGAATCTAGGCCCCGGAGCTCTTTTATGTGCGAATGCGTTAAACTTATCTTTATCGATTGTCCATAAGAATTTCAACATTTCATTGATTGGAAGTAAGTTTTGGTTTTTTAAAAAATATGTTTGTGTTATCGGTGTGAAAATGTTTTTTAAAAAAAAGGCCAAAAAAAATTTTTTTTTTTAAAAAATTGGGAAAAATTTTTTATCAAACGTTTAATTGATGAAACAAGTTTATGGGATGATTGTATCCGGTGCATTGGTTTCAACGTTTTCAAAGTGGTGGGGAGGACATAATGACGATCAACATAAAGGTCAATCAAAACCCGTGATCCCCGGGAAAATTTCTAAATTTCGTGAATTCAAAAATCATTTCATGGAAATGGAATTTAAAACATCTCTAAAAAATCGATTTATCGATTTTGACTGAACTTTTCACGAAGGGGGGCGGTTTGTTCCCACAAATTGATGACGACCAAAAATTGCTCAGAACCCAACATTCGAAGGATGTTTGGACCGATTATTTGACCAAAAATGCATTTGTCCAAAAAGGGAAAAGTTTTTATGCAGCTAGACATTCAAAGGCTTTTATGGCGGCCCCCCCCAACGAGCCATTCGTTGACATGTTTTTTGGCCCCAAAAAATGTATTGAGGCAGAAGGAGCCATTTTTTAAAAAAAATATGATTTTTTAAAAAAAAACATTTGTTTTTTTTTTAAAGTTCCTTTTTTTGGGAACGCCCTTGTATTTAGTTTTGGTTTGAAATTTTTTTAAAACATTCCATATTCAATTTAAAATAAACATTAATCACGCCTACACCCCATATTTTAATATTACATAAAAACAAAATTATTAAGATGAGTTTTATTGGGTTTTTAAAAAAAAAATTAAGTGTTTTGATTTAAATATATTTCGTATGTTCTGCTGATGCCGCCAACATAGTTTATTATTTTCCTCGGGCAAAATCTTAAAATTATAAAATTATACATTTAAAGTTAATAATTATTTTTTTCATGTTGGAACGGGGAAAAGGGGTTTTTCAACAAAGTTTTTGGGTTATAAAGGGAAAAGTATTCTCTGCAGACCACTAGCCCTCATTGTTGATATGGAAACCCACCCAGATCACAAATTATAGGGAAAATTTGGTTGTTTATACGTACCCCCCCGGAAAAAAAGTTGAAAAAAAAGGTTCGGCGTCCGTTGGATAAAAGAATAAAGCTGTCACCGAATATGAGATAATTGCCAGGGAGATAAAGGGGGAGATATTGTTTCAAATTGGAGCCCCCTGTGATGTATATTTAGTTTTTCCAAACCCAAAATTGCACACTCATTTCGTTTCCCCCCGGGAATGGAGATGACTTTATAGGAAAAAACTTAAAAAATTTCCGCACTCCGAATTTTATTTTTTAAAAAAAAAAATGTTTTTTTATTAGTAAGTTTTTTATGGTTATATTAATTTTAATTTTTAACTTAATTTTTAAATATCCCCAAAAAATTTTTTTTTTACAACTAAAGCTAATTTCCCGAAATACATTGTTTCCATTAAGAAACTTTATATAGATGTTCAGTTTGTATGAATCGGGGTTCCCCTTTTTCGAAAGAAAAGGATATTTAATATTTGATCGATATCTCAAAAATGAGAGATTAGATCGCGACAAACGGCTGGTTAAAACAACTGTTCCCACGCTGATCATTTATATTGTATTTTAGGGTGTGGGAGAAACAGAAACTTCTGGAAAATTTATTTTGATGTTTGGGGATAATAATTAATACTTTTCTTGGAAATGTGACGTGTTGGTATTTTCAAAATTAATCAAACGACCACTTACAGTGAATTAATTTGATTTTTTTTAAAGTATTTTTTTGTTTTATTTATAACATACCACATAATAAATATCGCTATATTTTAAGCCGAAACGACACCAGCCATCGTAGTTCTAAAACGTCCCAAACAAAGAAATAGTGGATACCAGAGGATGGGCCAAGAATTATTATCACCTATATCACCTTTAGTAAAATTACCCGAACTTTTTGTGGGTTTTCCCTGGCAGGGGAGTGGATCACTAACTCAGTATATTATAAGAATATTTATTTTTTTTAATAAAAACAAAATTTTTAAATTATAAAAAAACAAGATACAAAAATTTTTATTTGGTACAACGATTATTGGAAGGCCCCTTGGGAAAGATTTTCAAACTGAAAAATCCCCCAAAAAATTTTAAAGTATATTTCCCAAACCCAACCTATATTAACTACCTTCTCCCTGTAGACAGTGAAAATAGGTGAAATCCCCAAAATAACGATAACAACGATAACGTAAGAAAACACTAAAAATCGATAAACGTAATTTTCAAGTCTGAAGATTTAAAATTTTACATCTTATATCATATAGAAGAGCCCAGAGGATTGTTATAAAAATGGAAAAGGGTGCCCTGCCCCGTGAATCTTATATCCAGAACACTTCTAAAATTGGTTCAACAAACCTTTATTTTTTTATTTTTACCCGTATGCTTTTTTGACCCATTTGGTTTGATGTTGATGGGGTTTTTTAGAGGATTGTTGGGGTCACATCCCCGTCGAGGTAATGTTGGGGTAATGCTGTTCTGTTACCTTTATTTTTTTTTTTAAAATATGTTTTATCTGCGTTGTTTAGCCCCCACCGCGCTTTTCACAGGGGGCTTTTTGGGTCAAACATGTCGACGCCCTTTTCTATAAGAAGGTTGTCAGTTTCAGCATTTTGAGTGCACAAAC